>NC_059229.1:1485764-1493264 GCF_020615455.1 Coregonus clupeaformis | reverse complement strand
TCTCTCTCTCTCTCTCTCTCTCTCTCTCTCTCTCTCTCTCTCTCTCTCTCTCTCTCTCTCTCTCTCTCTCTCTCTCTCTCTCTCTCTCTCTCTCTCGCCCCACCCCCCTCTCTCTCTCCTCCACCCACCCCCTCTCTCTCTCTCTTCCCCCCTCTCCCCCCCTCCCCCCTCTACCCAGGTGGCACAGGGTAGCGTACAGTGTGGAGGGCCAGTCAGTGACTCTGTATCTGGACTGTGAGAAGGTGGAGAGTGTGGAGCTCCAGAGAGGTCTCAACCCAGAGGTCAGCACTGAAGGGGTCACTGTGTTCGGGACACGGCTACTGGACCATGAGGTCTTCGAGGTAGGATTGTGTGTGTGTGTTGGATGGAGGAGTGTTTGTGTGTGTGCGTGTTTGTGTTTGAGGTAGGACTCTATGTGTGTGTGAGTGTGTGTGTCTGTGTGTGTGTGTTTGTGTGTGTCTGTGTGTTTGAGAGAGAGAGAAAGAGTCTGTGGTTTAGGTAGATTGTGTGTGTGTGTTGGATGTAGGAGTGTTTGAGTGTGTGCGTGTTTGTGTTTGAGGTAGGACTCTATGTGTGTGTGTGTTTGTGTGTGTGTCTGTGTGTGTGTGTTTGTGTGTGTATGTGTGTGTGTGAGAGAGAAAGAGTCTGTGGTTTAGGTAGATTGTGTGTGAGTGTGTGTGTGTGTTTTACTCCCTTAATTAGTGATCGAATGGACTGACTCCTTGCTTGTTGTGGCTTGTTCTGACCCTCTGTCAAAGAGAACAGGAAGAGGAACCTCACACACACACACACACACACACACACACACACACACACACACACACACACACACACACACACACACACACACACAGACACACACACACACACACCTGTGGGTTGTTTTGTTAGACTTCAGTGCGGCTTTTGACATTATCAATCATAGTCTGTTGCTGGAAAAACGTATGTGTTATGGCTTTAAACCCGCTGCTATATTGTGGATAAGAGTTACCTGTCTAACAGAACACAGAGGGTGTTCTTTAATGGAAGCCTCTCCGACATAATCCAGGTAGAATCAGGAATTCCCCAGGGCAGCTAGGCCCCTTACTTTTTTAAATCTTTACTAACAACATGCCACTGGATTTGAGTAAAGCCAGTGTGTCTATGTATTTGGATGACGCAACACTATACACGTCAGCTACTACAGCAACTGAAATGACTGCAACACTTAACAAAGAGCTGCAGTTAGTTTCAGAATGGGTGGCAAGGAATAAGTTAGTCCTAAATATTTCAAAAACTAAAAGCATTGAATTTGGGACAAATCATTCACTAAACCCTAAACCTCAACTAAATCTTGTAATTAATAATGTAGAAATTGAGCAAGTTTAGGAGACTGAAACTGCTTGGAGTAACCCTGGATTGTAAACTGTCATGGTCAACACATATTGATACAAACAGTAACTAGGATGGGGAGAAGTATGTCCATAATAAAGCGCTGCTCTGCCTTTTTAACAGCACTATCAACAAGACAGGTCCTAGAGGGACTTAGGAAAATTGCAATTGGCTCAGAACAGGGCAGCACGGCTGACCCTTGGATGTACACAGAGAGCTAACATTAATAATATGCATGTCAATCTCTCCTGGCTCAAAGTGGAGGACAGATTGACTTCATCACAACTTGTATTTGTGAGAGGTATTGACATGTTGAATGCACCGAGCTGTCTGTTTGAACTACTGGCACACAGCTCAGACACCAATGCATACCCCACAAGACCAGAGGTCTCTTCACAGTCCCCAAGTCAAGAACAGACTATGGGAGGTGCACAGTACTACACAGAGCCATGACTACATGGACCTCTATTCCACATCGAGTAACTGATGCAAGCAGTAAAATTAGATTTTAAAAACGGATAAAAATATACCTTATGGAACAGCGGGGACTGTGAAGCAACACAAACATAGAGACATGCATACAAACATACAATAACATACACACTATACACACACGTTATAGATATGTGGTAGTAGAGTAGGGGCCTGAGGGCACACACTTAATATGTTGTGAAATCTGTTATGAATGTATTGTAATGTTTTTTAAATTGTATAACTGGCTTAATTTTACCGGACCCCAGGAAGAGTAGCTGCTGCCTTGGCAGGAACTAATGGGGCTCCTTAATAAATACAAATACAAAAACAAATACAAAAACAAATACACACGAGCTCTATATCTCTCTACAGCCCCCTCATGTGGTCATGTGTATGTACCGTTTTATTGTATTTATTTATTTCACCTTTATTTAACCAGGTAAGCCAGTTGAGAACAAGTTCTCATTTTACAACTGCGACCTGGCCAAGATAAAGCAAAGCAGTGTGATAAAAAACAACAACACAGAGTTACATATGGGGTAAAACAAAACATAAAGTCAAAAATACAATAGAAAATCTATATACAGTGTGTGCAAATGTAGTAAGTTATGGAGGTAAGGCAATAAATAGGCTATAGTGCAAAATAATTACAATTAGTATTAACACTGGAATGATAGATGTGCAAGAGATGATGTGCAAATAGAGATACTGGGGTGCAAATGAGCAAAATAAATAACAATATAGGGATGAGGTAGTTGGGTGGGCTAATTTCAGGCTGTGTAATAATAATAATAATAATAATATGCCATTTAGCAGACGCTTTTATCCAAAGCGACTTACAGTCATGCGTGCATACATTTTTGTGTATGGGTGGTCCCGGGGATCGAACCCACTACCTTGGCGTTACAAGCGCCGTGCTCTACCAGCTGAGCTACAGAGGACCACGAGTACAGGTGCAGTGATCGGTAAGGTGCTCTGACAACTGATGCTTAAAGATAGTGAGGGAGATTAGTCTCCAACTTCAGAGACTTTTGCAGTTTGTTTATTATTGATCGCGGTTATAATATCGTTTAGGACCTTGAGCGTGGCTGAGGTGCACCCATGACCAGCTCGGAAACCGGATTGGATAGCGGAGAAGGTACGGTGGGATTCAAAATGGTTGGTGATCTGTTTGTTAACTTGGCTTTCAAAAACGTTCAAAAGGCAGGGCAGGGTGGATATAGGTCTGTAACAGTTTGGATCTAGAGTGTCACCCCCTTTGAAGAGGGGGATGACCGCGGCAGATTTCCAATCTCTGGGGATCTCAGACGTTACGAAAGAGAGGTTGAACAGGCTAGTAATAGGGGTTGCGACAATTTCGGCTGCTAATTTTAGAAAGAAAGGGTCCAGATTGTCTAGCCCAGATGATTTGTAGGGGTCCAGATTTTGCAGCTCTTTCAGAACATCAGCTGTCTGAATTTGTGTGAAAGAGAAGCGGGGGATCATGGGCAAGTTGCAGCGGAGGGTGCAGAGCTGGTTGCCGGGGTAGTGGTAGCCAGGTGGAAAGCATGGCCAGCCATAGCAAAATGCTTGTTGAAATTCTCGATTATTGTAGATTTATCGGTGGTGATAGTGTTTCCTAGCCTCAGTGCAGTGGGCAGCTGGGAGGAGGTGCTCTTATTCTCCATGGACTTTACAGTGTCCCAAAACTTTTTTGATGAGGGGTGGTCGTTTGACCGCGGACCCATTACTGACGCAGACAATAAGGCAGTGATCGCTGAGATCCTGGTTGAAGACAGTGGAGGTGTATTTAGAGGGTAAGTTAGTCAGGATGATATCTATGAGGGTGCCCATGTTTACAGATTTAGGGTTGTACTTGGTAGGTTCCTTGATAATTTGTGTGAGATTGAGGGTATTTGGATTGTAGGATGGCCGGGGTGTTAAGCATATCCCAGTTTAGGTCACCAAGCAGTACGAACTCTGAGGATAGATGGGGGGCAATCAATTCACATATGGTGTTCAGGGCACAGCTGGGAGCTGAGGGGGGTCTATAGCAAGCAGCAACAGTGAGAGACTTATTTCTGGAAAGGTGGATTATTAGAAGTAGGAGCTCAAACTGTTTGGGCACAGACCTGGATAGTAAGATAGAGCTCTGCAGGCTATCTCTACAGTAGATTGCAACTCCACCCCCTTTGGCAGTTCTATCTAGACGGAAAATGTTGTAGTTGGGGATGGACATTTCTGAATTTTTGTTGGCCTTCCTAAGCCAGGATTCAGACACTGCTTGAACATCAGGGTTGGCGGAGTGTGCTTACGCAGTGAATAACTCAAACTTAGGGAGGAGGCTTCTGATGTTAACAATTAGCAGACGCTCTTATCCAGAGCGACTTATAGTTAGTGAGTGCATACATGTTCATACTGGACCCCCGTGGGAATCGAACCCACAACCCTGGCGTTGCAAACGCCATGCTCTACCAACTGAGCTACATCCCTGCCGACCATTCCCTCCCCTACCCTGGACGACGCTGGGCCAATTGTGCGCTGCCCCATGGGTCTCCCGGTCGCGGCCGGCTACGACAGAGCCTGGATTCGAACCAGGATCTCTAGTGACAAATGATAGCGCCTGGGGAGTAGGAGTGATACTGGGGGCTGCAGGGCCTGGATTAACCTCTACATCACCAGAGGAACAGAGGAGGACGAGAATAAGGATAAGGCTAAAGGCTTTAAGAACTGGTCTTCTAGTGCGTTGGGTACAGAGAATAAAAGGGGCAGATTTCCGGGCATTGTAGAATAGATTCAGGGCATTATGTACAGACAAGGATATGGAAGGATATGAGTACAGTGGAGGTAAACCTAAGCATTGGGTAACAATGAAAGAGATAGCATCACTGGAGGCACCGATTGAGCCGGTCTCCGCGTGTATGGGGGGTGGAACAAAGGAGCTATTTGAGGCAGTTTGAGAGGGACTTGGGGCTCTACAGTGAAATTGTATAATAAGAACTAACTGGAACAGCAATAGGCAAGGCATATTGACATGGGAGAGAGGCATAAAGCAATCACAGGTGTTATTCGAGAGAGCTAAGACAACAACTGGTAATGGCGATGAAAGTTTGGGCTGAGGCTAAACAGATAAAACAGGACAGGGTACTGTGTAAAGAAACAGTCCAGCAGGCATCAGCTGTGCAGCTGAGTGATCATAAGGTCCAGTGAACAGCAATATGTGAGTCCGAGAGCAGTTTGAATTGGTGCTACAGCACAGGCGAGCAGGAAGCACGGCTGTTGAATTGCGTGTGCTAGCGGGCCGGGGCTAGCAGATGGATCTTTGTGGTCATCGCAACGGGAAGCCTGTTGAAACCACAGACCAGTCATGATGGATCGGCGGGGCTCCGTGTCGACACTAGGAGGTCCCGTCCGGTTGACAGAGAGGTAGATAGTCGGGAGATGGGCCTGACTCGAGGCTAGCTCAAGGCTGTTTAGCCAATCACAATATCCATTTGGTTGCAGCTAGCTAGTTGCGATGATCCGGTGTTAAAGGTCCAGTGATTCAGTGATTCCGGCAGAAAATCCGATATGTTCTGGGTCGATAACGCACTGTGCAGACTGGCTAGAGCTGGCTGGTAGGTATTGCAGGCCACGGACAATGGTGAAAAAACCGCTAACGGTGGCTAATAGCAAGTAGCTAGTTAGCTGGCTAGCTAGTTTAAACTGGAGACAGTTAGCTGGCTACTCCCGTCCGGTAGACAGAGAGGTAGATAGCCGGGATATGGGCCTGGCTCGAGGCTAGCTCAAGGCTAACTGGTGCTTGCTTCGGGGGCAGTGGTGATTAGCCAACAGCAACATCCATTCGGTTGCGGCTAGCTGGTTGCGATCCGGTGTTAAGGTCCAGTGATTCAGTTATTCCGGCAGAAAAGCCGATGTTCTGGGTGAAAACCGCTAATGGTGGCTAATAGCAAGTAGCTAGTTAGCTGGCTAGCTAGTTTCAACTGGAGATTCTAGTAAATAATAGAATCCGTTCCATATTGAGTGAGGTGGGTTGCAGGAAAGTATATTTAGTAGAAGGATGAAAAGTGTGATAGGGAAATATACGAAAAAGACAAAAAAAGACAAAAAACAGGCTATTTACACGGACACACTACAGAGTACACGACCGCACTGCTACGCCATCTTGGATAACTATCTAACATCACATAGAATATTAAATTAATAGATGAAGATGTTATATTAGAAATATGTATTTGTCTTAGACTTAGAAGACAAGCTCTGCTTATGTTCATAGGTTGCAGGTTCAATTCCGTCTGGGATCTCCAGTTTGGTGTAAAACTACCTGCCTGGGTTGTATGTGTTGTGGAACCCAGTCAGACAGCTGAGTGTGTCTGGGGTTGTTTAATAGAATGACCTTTAACCCCAGTGTGTCTAAGGTCGTTTAATAGAATAACCTTTAACCCCAGTGTGTCTAGGGGTCGTTTAATATAATGACCTTTAATCCCAGTGTGTCTGGGGTCATTTAATATAATGACCTTTAACCCCAGTGTGTCTGGGGTCATTTAATAGAATGACCTTTAACCCCAATGTGTCTGGGGTCATTTAATAGAATGACCTTTAACCCCAGTGTGTCTAGGGTCATTTAATAGAATGACCTTTAACCCCAATGTGTCTGGGGTCATTTAATAGAATGACCTATAACCCCAGTGTGTCTAGGGTCATTTAATAGAATGACTGTGGTCTCAGGTGGTCTAGCTCTGATTCAGGATCAACCCTCAACCTGTGTTTGGGCTGGATTGTGTGTGTGTGTGTGTGTGTGTGTGTGTGTGTGTGTGTGTGTGTGTGTGTGTGTGTGTGTGTGTGTGTGTGTGTGTGTGTGTGTGCAGTTCATTCTCTGGCGCCAGTTGGACTTAAAGCTCTGGAGACGATTAACTGGAGAGTGACGATAGAAGAGCCTGTAAAATCACTTTGATCTGACTGTGTCACACACACACACACACACACACACACACACACACACACACACACGTATGCAGACAAGCATTCCCAAAGCTCAAGCAAAAGCCAATGTACAGACAGACACACATAGTGCACTCTCTCTTGTTGACAATCACATTCATTCAGTCACAGATAGGTATGCACATTCATTCAGTCACAGATAGATATGCACATTCATTCAGTCACAGATAGGTATGCACATTCATTCAGTCACAGATAGATATGCACATTCATTCAGTCACAGATAGGTATGCACATTCATTCAGTCACAGATAGATATGCACATTCATTCAGTCACAGATAGGTATGCACATTCAGTCATTTACAGCTCATAATAGCTGTAACATATACCAAAAAATAATACCTGTATGAATACAAAGAAATATGGCGTGTGTGTTTTATGAATTTTATTCATGTGTTTGTGTGTCCACAGGGAGATATCCAACAGTTGTTGATTGTAGCCGACCCCAGAGCTGCAGAGACCTACTGTCAAGACTACATTCCCGACTGCCACGCCCCTTTACCCTACGACAGCCTATCACAAGAGACTGAAGAGGTGAGTTCCCTTTAGGCAGCCTATCAAGAGACAGAGAGGTGATGACGAGAGTCCCATTAGATAGCATATAATATGACAGAGAGTTAACCAGGTGACTAGTCAATGTTTAAATGTCTCATCTCTCTCTCTTCTCTCTCTCT
>NC_059229.1:1475764-1480764 GCF_020615455.1 Coregonus clupeaformis | reverse complement strand
TCTTCTTTAAACGTAAATGGGGCGAGAGACGTAAAAAAAAGCGCCGTAGTGTTATTAAAAGTTAATTATGAAAACATCACTATGTGTCTGTTAAATGTATATGCCCCAGTGATGGCAGTTGAGAGGGTATGTTTTTTTAGAGACATTATCAAATACCATTGAGAAATGTAATACTGAAGATTATTTATTTATTGCTGGGGATTTTAACTGCACTGTCAGTGATTTAGATAGAAATCACAAAGAACCTCATATAGCCTCAAGGACTTTTTAAAAACACCTCATTGTAACACATGAACTGTGTGATATCAACATGAGTCAACATGGAGGCACGAGACAGTACACCTGGGCCCATGTGAGAGAGCACACCATCTCTATGGCCAGGTTATTTAGGTTTTATTGTTTTGAGCATCAATCTCAGGTCTGTAAATCAAGTGTGATAACCCCAGTGGGATTTTCGGATCATTGTTTAATAACAGAGGTGGTGTTCATTAACGCTGTAAAACCCAAAAGCGCATACTGCCATTTGAATATAACTTTATTGAGTGATGCTCACTTCAGGAAATGTTTTAGTTTTTTCTGGGAGAGGTGGGGGTCTCAAAAGGCCAGTTTTGTATCCCTTCAACAGTGGTGGGATATAGGGAAAATCCAGATTCAACAATTCTGTAATCAATACACAAGGAATGTCACCAAAGACATCACCAGATCAATGAAAGCCCTAGATTCTGAAATAGTGGAACTCCTGACGTTGGTTGAGACTACAGGAGATCGAAGCCCTACTCAGGCCCTCAAGAGGAAAAAAGCTGCATTGGCAGACCTGCTGGGTATCAGAGCACAGGGGGCATTGGTGAGAAGTAAGTTTCAGGGAATCTCTGAAATGGATAATAATAATTATTAATTGCCTCAAATCAGCAGTTGGACAGGAGCTCACTAGCCCTAGTGAGATTAGAAAGAGGGCAGTAGAGTTCTATGCTGAGCTCTACAAGTGTGAGTACAAAGAGGATAAAACAGTGACACAGCAGTTCCTTGATGGGCTCCCACAGGTGGCTGCAGAAGCTCAGGTTGAGCTAGAGCAACCATTGTCTTTGCAGGAGCTATACACTGCATTAAAAGGCATGGAAAATTTAAGGGCACCAGGCATTGATGGGCTTCCCGTTGACTTTTTAATGTATTTTTGGGCTATGTTGGGAGAGGATTGGCTAGCAGTAGTTAATGATAGTTTGAACGGAGGGTTACTACCGATAAGCTGCAGAAGGGCTGTCCTCACCCTACTGCCAAAAAAGGGTGACCCTAGGGAGGTGAAGAACTGGAGGCCGGTGGCTTTATTGTGCACTGATTATAAGATCCTGTCAAAGGCTTTGTCCAACAGGCTGAGGGAGGTGATGGGGCAAATCATACATACAGACCAGTCCTACTGTGTTCCCGGCAGCCAGATAGGGGATAACATTTCCCTGATTAGGGATTTTTTGGACGTCTCTAGGGCTATTGGGTTGGATGCTGGTCTAATTTCAATTGATCAGGAAAAGGCATTTGACCGAGTTCAACATCAATACTTATGGCACACTTTTGAGGCGTTTGGTTTCAGCTCTGGTTTTATTACCATGATAAGGGTGATATATGGTGACATTGAAAGTGTATTGAAAGTTAACAGTGGTTTGAGTGCTCCTTTTAAAGTGTGTAGAGGTATTAGGCAGGGATGTTCTTTGTTGGGAATGTTATATGCCATCGCTATAGAGCCACTACTAAATAGCATTAGAAGTCGCATTGAAGGGGTGAACCTTTCAGAGGATATTCCTCCTATTCGTCTCTCAGCCTATGCTGATGATGTAGTTATTTTAGTGAAAAATCAAGCGGAGGTGGATAGTTTGAGTCTAATGGTTGATCATTTTAAGGGAATATCCTCTGCAAATCTCTCTCTCTCTCTGCCCCTCTCTCTCTGCACCTCTCTCTCTCTCTCTCTGCCCCTCCTCTCTCTCTCGCTCTCTCTCTGTGTCTCTCTCTCTGTCTCTCTCTCTGTTTCTGTCTGTCTCTCTCTTTCTCTCTCTCTCTCTGCCCCCCCTCTCTCTCTCTCTCTCTCTCTCTCTCTCTCTCTCTCTCTCTCTCTCTCTGTCTCTCTCTCTCACTCTCTCTCTCACTCCTCTCTCTCTCTCTCTCTCTCTCTCTCTCTCTCTCTCTCTCTCTCTCTCTCTCTCTCTCTCTCTCTCTCTCTCTCTCTGCCACCCCCCCTCTCTCTCTCTCTCTCTCTCTCGCTGTCTCTCTCTCTCTCTCGCTGTCTCTCTCTCTCTCTCTCTCTCTCTCTCTCTCTCTCTCTCTCTCTAGTAAGTGTCGTTCTTTATCATCATAATGATCTCAATCTCTCTTCCTCCTCTCCCTTCCTGTGATCCTCAGGGTCCTCCAGGCCGGCCGGGTCTCAATGGGGCTGATGGGATACCAGGTCCTCCAGGAAACATCCTCATTGTTCCGGTAAGAACACACACCGTAACATTTTGGAATGTTCATTCAAATCGTTCAACTGAAATTGTTAATAACACGTTCACCGCAAACACAACCCTTGTTGAACGCACACCTGGTTTCTAAATATGACTTATACAAAGATGAAAGCTAGCAGCTATCGGGCCCTCCAGGAGTAACCTCTTCCTGCCACCGGGTGGACTACTGAGACCAATACTGCAACAGTGTGTATTATGTCTTTAGTTCCAGTGAGATGGAGACCTAATAACAGGTGGGAGTGTGTATGTATACGTGCGTGAATGTTTGTGCGGTGAATGTGGGTGCGTGCATGTGTGTGTGTGCGTGTGTGTGTGTGTGTGTGTGTGTGTGTGTGTGTGTGTGTAGTTCCAGGCAGGTGGAGTCCAACTAACTGGACCAGTGATATCAGCCCAGGAGGCTCAAGCCCAGGCCATCCTACAACAGACCAAGGTAACGACAGCAACATCACCGTGATATGACCAGTCAGACCATAACAAAACCATAATGTTACCGCAGACCAAGGTAACGACAGCAACATCACCGTGATATGACCAGTCAGACCATAACAAAACCATAATGTTACCGCAGACCAAGGTAACGACAGCAACATCACCGTGATATGACCAGTCAGACCATAACAAAACCATAATGTTACCGCAGACCAAGGTAACGACAGCAACATCACCGTGATATGACCAGTCAGACCATAACAAAACCATAATGTTACCGCAGACCAAGGTAACGACAGCAACATCACCGTGATATGACCAGTCAGACCATAACAAAACCATAATGTTACCGCAGACCAAGGTAACGACAGCAACATCACCGTGATATGACCAGTCAGACCATAACAAAACCATAATGTTACCGCAGACCAAGGTAAGGACCACAACAGTACCACAATAAAACCACAACATTCTGCAGCATGACCGTAATATGACTCTAATATGACCACTGATGCTGATATAGGGGCACTCAGACCGTAACATAACCATACTGCTACAGCAGGCCACGGTGATGACCATATATGACCGTAATATAACCATACTGCTACAGCAGGCCACGGTGATGACCATATATGACCGTAATATAACCATACTGTTATAGCAGGCCACGGTGATGACCATATATGACCGTAACATAACCATACTGCTACAGCAGGCCGGTACTGTATACTACTGCAGGTAACAACCATGTTAGACTTCACTACCTTTGAGGAGTTCCCAGCCTCCAGGCTTTGAGGCAGTTCACAGTTATCTCACGGTTCTCTCACATTTCTCTCTCTCTCGCTCTCTCGCTCTCTCTCTCTCTCTCTCTCTCTCTCTCTCTCTCTCTCTCTCTCTCTCTCTCTCTCTCTCTCTCTCTCTCTCTCTCTCTCTCTCTCTCTCTCTCTCTCTCTCTCTCTCTCTCACTCTCTCTCTCTCTCTCTCCTCCCTCTCCCTCTCCTCAGTTGTCTATGAAGGGACCACCTGGACCATTAGGCCTTATGGGACGTCCTGGACCGCTGGTGAGGATACATGCCCAGCTAGTGTTAGCATGGTGGCTAACTGTGACATGTTTTCCTATGGGCAATGCTAACAGTTTTTGTTTAGTCTTAATCAAGGTTCTGGTGTAATAGGGTTGGAGCAAAAGCCTGCAAGAGGGTAGCTCCTGATTTAACCTCTAACCTCTCTGTTTCCAGGGTAACCCGGGTCCGTCGGGGCTGAAGGGAGTGGCCGGGGAGATGGGACCAGCGGTAAGTCATAATGCCATTACGACAAACAGCTACCTGTCTGATTAGAGTCATGACAACACACAGCTACCTATCTGATTGGATGACATCTTATGACATCATTCCATCTCTCTCTCCCCCCCTCTATCTCTCTCTCTCTCTCTCTCTGTCTCTCTCTCTCTCCACAGGGTTCTAGAGGTATTATAGGCCAACCAGGGATGAATGGAAAGTCAGGGAAGAGGGTGAGACTGTCTGTCTAACAAGCCTGTTCAATGTTCCCACATTTTAAATACTATTTTAGTACATCATATTCGAATGCGAACAACACCATAATGTGTGTGTGTGTGTGTGTGTGTGTGTGTGTGTGTGTGTGTGTGTGTGTGTGTGTGTGTGTGTGTGTGTGTGTGTGTGTGTGTGTCCAGGGTCGAGCTGGGACGGATGGGAACAGGGGTGCTCCGGGTGAGACCGGTGGAAAGGTGAGAGAGGATAGTATCTAGATGTACAGTATGTATATAAACCCTATCCATCTCTTATTCTCTATGCTGACTGTACAGTATGTATATAAACCCTATCCATCTCTTATTCTCTATGCTGACTGTACAGTATGTATATAAACCCTATCCATCTCTTATTCTCTATGCTGACTGTACAGTATGTATATAAACCCTATCCATCTCTTATTCTCTATGCTGACTGTACAGTATGTATATAAACCCTATCCATCTCTTATTCTCTATGCTGACTGTACAGTATGTATATAAACCCTATCCATCTCTTATTCTCTATGCTGACTGTACAGTATGTATATAAACCCTATCCA
>NC_059229.1:1423264-1470764 GCF_020615455.1 Coregonus clupeaformis | reverse complement strand
GAGTATGATGACTGAGACATTCTAGAACCCTAACTGTTCATTCTAGAACCATGTGTTTACATAAACTGGAAGTGTGTCAGAGTGGTATCCATGATGTAATTTCCTCTCGTTACAGGGACCTCCGGGGGAGCTGGGAGCATCCGGGCAGCAAGGAAACCCTGGGTTCCAGGTACACACACACACACACTAGTGATGCGCGGGTTGACTCATAACCCACAGTCCCCGCGGTTATATCCGCGAGGTGGGCGGGTTTAGGTTCATTAAATATTGTGTGGATGAAGAGCGGGTGGGTGGTGGGCAGGTTGAATAAAGAGAAAACAATGCATAAAAAAATCTAAAATTTATAAATCTTGTGCAATTCATATCTATAGGCTACATTGAGGTTTTTCTTTCATTCTTTCTCTATCTGCCGTTAGTCCGTAGCCTGAGCATAAGCTCTAGGGCAAAACTGTAGCGAGCCAAATACACACCACTGAGGCAAATAGGACAATGATGGAGTTGAATTCACCTAGAGAAAAGATGTGAAATGGAGAGTTGAAAATAAATATAAGGGAGGACCAGAACAGTAGTCTAATGTTTTGAGAAAGATGTGGCGAAGTGGTAAAAGAGGATGACGGCACGTCGAGGGAACTGATCAGACGGGTTAAACGGAATAGTAGCCTGTCTGAAATCTGGACCCTGACTCTAGGTCTATAACCTCTCACATAGCCTAATACAGTATTAACTCCTGCAGAATTAAGCATTTCTTGCAGTAAAATTATACACCAAATATGTACATTTTGACTCAGAAACAGGAGTGGAGAAATACAATTTATTTCTTTCAGCATCTTGACAGAATGAATGAGCGGTTAGGGACCGTTTGTAAAGGTGATAGTTCTATCTTTATCAGCATCATAAAAGCTGATCGTTTTTCAACCACATAAAATATACATCCAAGCTGAACTGAAATCTTATCAAAAACATGTTGGGCCTTTTTAACAGCTTTTAATTTCCTTAAAACCGGTCAAAGTGATTTCATTTGGAAATTTTGCACGGAAAACCTTTCCCGTTTTGTTTAGAGTTATTGCATTTTCTCCCCGGTCCCTAAATGTCTTTGCTGTGTGAGAGAAGCAGAGATGGAAGAGGAAAGAGAACTAACTTTACCATGGCAACTAGATTGAAGCATTCATTCTATCGATTTATGACATTTTAGTGAGCAAGTTTTTTTTTGTACTCTAGGGCAAAAAGTAATGACAGAAGAGACGCTGCATGTATCTAATTATAGAACAAACTAATTATTGACTAACAAATAGCTTACCAACATTTCGGAAATTATAAGCAGAAACACAGGCCTATCTAAAAAGGTCTGTCCAAAACGTGTTACGCCATCTCTGACTGTACAGTGCATTTTCTATATTAGCGGGTTAGGGTCGGGTTCACTTTATCACATATAGTTGGGCTCTTGCAGATGGGTAATTAGCAATTGCGGGCGGGTGCGGGTGAACAAACCGCTGACCTGCGCTTCACACACACACACACACACACACACACACACACACACACACACACACACACACACACACACACACACACACACACACACACACACACACACACACACACACTCTTAACTCCCTCTCTTTATTTCTTTCAGCATCTTGACAGAATGAATGAGCGGTTAGGGACCGTTTGTAAAGGTGATAGTGCTATCTTTATCAGCATCATAAAGGCACACTCTGAACTCCCTCTCTCTGTCTGTCTCTAACAGGGTTTTCCTGGTCCTCAGGGCCTGGTAGGCTTGCCAGGAGTAAAGGTAGGACTGCCCTAAACATGTTGTCAACATACACTGCAGAGTAAACATGTCAAAGTAAAGGTAGGACTGTCCTAAACATGTTGTCAACATATACTGCAGAGTAAACATGTCAAAGTAAAGGCAGGACTGTCCTAAACATGTTGTCAACATATACTGCAGAGTAAACATGTCAAAGTAAAGGCAGGACTGTCCTAAACATGTTGTCAACATATACTGCAGAGTAAACATGTCAAAGTAAAGGCAGGACTGTCCTAAACATGTTGTCAACATATACTGCAGAGTAAACATGTCAAAGTAAAGGCAGGACTGTCCTAAACATGTCAACATATACTGCAGAGTAAACATGTCAAAGTAAAGGTAGGACTGTCCTAAACATGTTGTCAACATATACTGCAGAGTAAACATGTCAAAGTAAAGGCAGGACTGTCCTAAACATGTTGTCAACATATACTGCAGAGTAAACATGTCAAAGTAAAGGCAGGACTGTCCTAAACATGTTGTCAACATATACTGCAGAGTAAACATGTCAAAGTAAAGGCAGGACTGTCCTAAACATGTTGTCAACATATACTGCAGAGTAAACATGTCAAAGTAAAGGCAGGACTGTCCTAAACATGTTGTCAACATATACTGCAGAGTAAACATGTCAAAGTAAAGGCAGGACTGTCCTAAACATGTTGTCAACATATACTGCAGAGTAAACATGTCAAAGTAAAGGCAGGACTGTCCTAAACATGTTGTCAACATATACTGCAGAGTAAACATGTCAAAGTAAAGGTAGGACTGTCCTAAACATGTTGTCAACATATACTGCAGAGTAAACATGTCAAAGTAAAGGTAGGACTGTCCTAAACATGTTGTCAACATATACTGCAGAGTAAACATGTCAAAGTAAAGGTAGGACTGTCCTAAACATGTTGTCAACATATACTGCAGAGTAAACATGTCAAAGTAAAGGCAGGACTGTCCCTAAACATGTTGTCAACATATACTGCAGAGTAAACATGTCAAAGTAAAGGCAGGACTGTCCTAAACATGTTGTCAACATATACTGCAGAGTAAACATGTCAAAGTAAAGGTAGGACTGTCCTAAACATGTTGTCAATATATACTGCATATTAAACATGTCAAAGTAAAGGCAGGACTGTCCTAAACATGTTGTCAATATATACTGCATATTAAACATGTCAAAGTAAAGGTAGGACTGTCCTAAACATGTTGTCAACATATACTGCAGAGTAAACATGTCAAAGTAAAGGTAGGGCTGTCCTAAACATGTTGTCAACATATACTGCAGAGTAAACATGTCAAAGTAAAGGTAGGACTGTCTTAAACATGTTGTCAACATATACTGCATATTAAACATGTCAAAGTAAAGGTAGGACTGTCCTAAACATGTTGTCAACATATACTGCAGAGTAAACATGTCAAAGTAAAGGCAGGACTGTCCTAAACATGTTGTCAACATATACTGCAGAGTAAACATGTCAAAGTAAAGGTAGGACTGTCCTAAACATGTTGTGAACATATACTGCAGAGTAAACATGTCAAAGTAAAGGTAGGACTGTCTTAAACATGTTGTCAACATATACTGCATATTAAACATGTCAAAGTAAAGGTAGGACTGTCCTAAACATGTTGTCAACATATACTGCAGAGTAAACATGTCAAAGTAAAGGCAGGACTGTCCTAAACATGTTGTCAACATATACTGCAGAGTAAACATGTCAAAGTAAAGGCAGGACTGTCCTAAACATGTTGTCAACATATACTGCAGAGTAAACATGTCAAGGTAAAAGGGTAGGTTGTGATTAAAACATGCCAACACAGAATGTATGAAATATGTCAATATATCAATATGTCATATACTGTATGTCAACACACAGGAATATATGACAACATATATGAAACATGCCAACACACAGGAATATATGACAACATACAGTACCAGTCAAAAGTTTGGACACACCTACTCATTCAGAATAATAGTGAAGACATCAAAACTATGAAATAACACATATGGAATCATGTAGTAACCAAAAAAGTGTTAAACAAATCAAAATATATTTTATATTTGAGATTCTTCAAATAGCCACCCTTTGCCTTGATGACAGCTTTGCACACTCTTGGCATTCTCTCAACCAGCTTCACCTGGAATGCTTTTCCAACAGTCTTGAAGGAGTTCCCACATATGCTGAGCACTTGTTGGCTGCTTTTCCTTCACTCCGCCGTCCGACTCATCCCAAACCATCTCAATTGGGTTGAGGTCGGGGAACTGTGGAGGCCAGGTCATCTGATGCAGCACTCCATCACTCTCCTTCTTGGTAAAATTATATTATTAAAATAGCCCTTACACAGCCTGGAGGTGTGTTGGGTCATTGTCCTGTTGAAAAACAAATGATAGTCCCACTAAGCCCAAACCAGATGGGATGGCGTATCGCTGCAGAATGCTACGGTAGCCATGCTGGTTAAGTGTGCCTTGAATTCTAAATAAAGCACAGACAGTGTCACCAGCAAAGCACCCCCACACCATAACACCTCCTCCTCCAAGCTTTACGCTGGGAACTACACATGCGGAGATCATCCGTTCACCCACACTACGTCTCACAAAGACATGGCGGTTTAAACTAAAAATCTCCAATTTGGACTCCAGGCCAAAGGACACATTTCCACCGATCTAATGTCCATTGCTCGTGTTTCTTGGCCCAAGCAGGTCTCTTCTTCTTATTGGTGTCCTTTAGTAGTGGTTTCTTTGCAACAATTCGACCATGAAGGCCTGATTCACGCAGTCCCCTCTGAACAGTTGATGTTGAGATGTGTCTGTTACTTGAACTCTGTGAAGCATTTATTTGGGCTGCAATTTCTGAGGCTGGTAACTCTGATTAACTTATCCTCTGCAGAAGAGGTAACTCTGGGTCTTCCATTCCTTTGGCGGTCCTCATGAGAGCCAGTTTCATCATAGCGCTTGATGGTTTTTGCGACTGCACTTGAAGAAACTTTAATGTCTTAAAGTAGTGATGGACTGTCATTCTCTTTGCTTATTTGAGCTGTTCTTGCCATAATATAGACTTGCTCTTTTACCAAATAGGGCTATATTCTGTATACCCCCCCTACCTTCTCACAACACAACTGATTGGCTCAAACGCATTAAGAAGGAAATAAATTCCACAAATTAACTTTGAAGAAGGCACACCTGTTAATTGAAATGCATTCCAGGTGACTACCTCATGAAGCTGGTTGAGAGAATGCCAAGAGTGTGCAAAGCTGTCATCAAGGCAAAGGGTGGCTACTTTGAAGAATCTCAAATATAAAATATATTTTGATTTGTTTAACACGTTTTTGGTTACTACATGATTCCATATGTGTTATTTCATTTCATAGTCTTCACCATTATTCTACAATGTAATTTTATTTTTTTAAATAAAGAAAAACCCTTGAATGAGTAGGTGTCCAATCTTTTGACTGGTAGTGTATATGAAACATACCAACACACAGGAATATATGTCAACATATATAAAACATGCTAACACACCGGAATATATGACAACATATATGAAACATGCTAACACACCGGAATATATGACAACATATCTGAAACATGCTAACACACAGGAATATATGTCAACATGTACTGTATATGACATATGCCATATGATATGATGAGATATGTCAAATTAAAGGGGTAGGTTGTGATTAAAATGATCCTTGCTGTGTCTCTCAGGGGCCCCAAGGGAAGAAAGGATTGCAGGGACTACCTGGGAATGATGGCCCTACCGTGAGTACTCCACACACGCTAACACACACACACACACACACACACACACATTCTCTCATCCATATTATCTTGTCCTCCTGTGTACAGGGTCACCCAGGGAGAGAGGGGACTCCAGGAGAGAAGGGACTACCGGTAAGTCTTTCTGTGTGTGTGTGTATATTGACTGCCATGCATACAGGGACCTTTGAAATGTTTAGATCCTTTTTTTTGTACATTTGATTGGTGTATTCAAATAACGTATTTAAAATGTGTGTGTGTGTGTATATGTGTGTGTATGTGTGTGTAATGTTACTGACGTGTCTCTCTGTGTGTGTAGGGCCCACCAGGCGTCCAGGGGCCTATAGGATATCCAGGATCAAGAGGAGTGAAGGTACATTCAAATCCACGTGTTCCATTCTGTTTGTTCTGATTCTGAGTGAAGGTACATTCTAAATCTATGTGTTCCATTCTGTTTGTTCTGATTCTGAGTGAAGGTACATTCTAAATCTATGTGTTCCATTCTGTTTGTTCTGATTTTGAGTGAAGTTACATTCTAAATCTATGTGTTCCATTCTGTTTGTTCTGATTCTCAGTCTCTGGGTTCCATTGTAAGTGTGCATTCTCTGTCTCTGTGTGCCACAGGGAGCGGACGGAATTAGAGGACTGAAGGGAAGCAAAGGGGAGAAGGTGAGAGAGACACAGCTCTACCCTGAGTTATCTCTGTGTTTTACACAGCTCTACCCTGAGTTATCTCTGTGTTTTACACAGCTCTACCCTGAGTTATCTCTGTGTTTTACACAGCTCTACCCTGAGTTATCTCTGTGTTTTACACAGCTCTATCCTGAGTTATCTCTGTGTTTTACACAGCTCTGCCCTGAGCTATCTCTGTGTTTTACACAGCTCTATCCTGAGTTATCTCTGTGTTTTACACAGCTCTACCCTGAGTTATCTCTGTGTTTTACACAGCTCTACCCTGAGTTATCTCTGTGTTTTACACAGCTCTACTGTGAGTTATCTCTGTTTTACACAGCTCTACCCTGAGTTATCTGTGTGTTTCTGACCATGCAGCATGTTCTAAGTGTTCTCATGCTCTGTGCCTCCTCTATCCACCTATGTTTATCATGTTCTCTATCTAGAATATAGTCATGTTCTATGTTCTCCATTGTCTTACGTCAGATAGCGCGGCGGCCGTCTGCTCTGATATAACGTGTCTCGTTAGAATGACGCCACCTGTCGGAAGACAATATGTGGTCTTTTTATTTCTGTTCTATATTCTATGTTCTATATTTTATGTTCTATATTTTATGTTCTATATTCTATGTTCTATGTTCTATATTATTTGTTCTATATTCTATGTTCTATGTTCTACATTATATGTTCTATATTCTATGTTCTATGTTCTATATGTTCTATATTCTATGTTCTATATTCTATATTCTATATTCTATGTTCTATATTCTATGTTCTATATTCTATGTTCTATATTCTATGTTCTATATTTTATGTTATATGTTCTATATTCTATGTTCTATATTCTACATTCTATGTTATATATTCTATGTTCTATGTTCTATGTTCTATACTCTAAATTCTCTGTTCTATATTCTCTCTGTGTTCTGTGTTGTAGGGTGAGGATGGGTTCCCCGGCTCTAAGGGAGAGATGGGGGTGAAGGGTGACGGGGGTGATAACGGGGTGCCAGGGTCCAGGGGAGAGGATGGTCCTGAAGGACCTAAAGGACAGGCTGGACCCCTGGGGGAGGCTGGAGCGGTGGGCATGGCTGGAGAAAAGGTAGGTGGTACACCGATGTGGGTGTGTGTGTGGAGGTGAGAGGGGTTGTGGGGCGTGTGTGTGTGAACATGAATTTGAACCAATGTTGTCTGCGCTAGCCCACTGAGCTAAAGCCTAGGCATTACCTTGTATCAAAAAGTTACATGAAGTCAACATTTACAATAGACTCAATCTTCTCTGCTTCGTCCCCCCCCCCTCTCTCTCTCTCTCAGGGTAAACTGGGAGTTCCAGGGCTGCCGGGGTATCCGGGACAAAAAGGACCTAAGGTGAGAGAGGATTAAATATACCATATAAACAAATATATCAAGTAAACAAATAAAACATAATAGTAAACACAGATAACGCTAAAACATTGTCTGAAGGCAGCAGTAACGTGTCTATGTGTGTTAACCCCGACAGGGTTCCGATGGTTTTCCTGGATCTGTTGGAGTGTTGGGAGAGAAAGGGAAGAGGGTGAGTAGTAGAGGGAGGCTTTACCACAGGGTCCGTTCCTCTGGAGTGCCGGAGAGTGCTCAGAGTGCGCTCTGGGCGTTCCTAAATTCACACCGTTGTCAGATTGTCCGTTCGTAAATTTCAGAGAGTTTCGCTCTCGGAGCGTTCAGAGCGCACACTGGACGCTCTGTGCCAAGGAGTAGGGTTGATCTGAGCGTTCTGACCTCAGAACGGCAGTCAAGCACCCAAGCTAACTGGCTAACGTTGGCTAGCTTGCTAGCTATTTCCAGACACAAATGAGAGAACACCTCACTCTGACCATTTTTCTCGCCCTAGCAGAGCTGGTTAGAATGTTTTCATGTTATCCAGAGCGTTGGTGACTGTAACTGTGCTGCTGGCAACAATTTAATTACACTTGTGGGTTCGATTCCCACGGGGGGCCAGTATGAAAAAAAAAATATATATATATCCACTCACTAACTGTATGTCGCTCTGGATAAGAACGTCTGCTAAATGACTAAAATGTAAATGTAAATATGGACCCTGCTGGACATGGACACGGCAATAGTTCTGGGAAAGTGCATTTATTGGGCTCCCGAGTGGCGCAGTGGTCTAAGGCACTGCATCTCAGTGCTAGAGGTGTCACTACAGACCCCCTGGTTTGATTCCAGGCTGTATCACAACCGGACGTGATTGGGAGTCCCATAGGGCTGCGCACAATTGGCCCAGCGTCGTCCGGGTTTGGCCGGTGTAGGCCGTCATTGTAAATAAGAATTTGTTCTTAACTGACTTGAAGACTCGGTGCTTCAGAAAACACAAACAAAGTTTATTGTCATGTACAGTATATTGAAAATATTGAAATGTTGTTAAAACTTCAGTGGTGTATCCATGGTAACGGGCTGTATGTTGTACCCATGGTAACGGTCTGTCCTGTTTTCTCTTCCACAGGGTCCCGGGGGGGAAGCAGGCGGTGCAGGACAGAGGGGTCCTAACGTGAGTACTGTGTGTGTGTGTGTGCGTGTGTGTGTGTCTGCTTATGTGTGTGTGTGTGTTTGTGTGTGTGTATGTGTGTCTGCTTATGCGTGTTTATCTGTGTCTGTAATACTGTTGTTTTTCCTCCAGGGGGTGCGTGGGGGCCAGGGTGCCAGGGGACCAACAGGGAAGACGGGGGGAAAGGTCAGAGTTCAATCCATTCTAATCATTATGAGGTCATCATAAACTCTCTATCCAGCAGTAATAGCCATAACACAGGATGCATCCCAAATGGCACCCTAAAAGGTAGTGCACTACTTAGAGAATAGGGTGTCATTTGGTAATGCTACCCTATTCCCTTGTTCTTTTTGAGTAGTGCCCTAAATAGAGAATATGATGTCATTTGGAGCATAACCTCAGTCACACTGATTAATATTACAGTACAGTGCATTCCGAAAGTATTCAGACCCCTTGACATTTTCCACATTTTGTTACGTTACAGCCTTATTCTAAAATGGATTAAATTGTTTTTTCCCCCCCTTCATCAATCTATACACAATACCCCATAATGACTAAGCAAAAACAGGTTTTTAGACATTTTTGCTAATTTATTAAGAATTAAAAACTGAAATATTACATTTACATAAGTATTCAGACCCTTTACTCAGTACTTTGTTGAAGCACCTTTGGCAGCAATTACAGCCTTGAGTCTTCTTGGGTATGATGCTACAAGCTTGGCACACCTGTATTTGGGGAGTTTCTCCCATTCTTCTCTGCAGATCCTCTCAAGCTCTGTCAGGTTGGATGGGGAGCGTTGCTGCACAGCTATTTTCAGGTCTTTTCAGAGATGTTCGATCGGGTTCAAGTCCGGGCTCTGGCTGGGCCACTCAAGGACATTCGGAGACTTGTACCGAAGCCACTCATGTGTTGTCGGCTGTGTGCCCAGTCTGAGGTCCTGAGCTCTCTGAAGCAGGTTTTCATCAAAGATCTCTCTGTACTTTGCTCCGTTCATCTTTCCCTCGATCCTGACTATTCCCTGCAAGTCCCTGCCACTGAAAAACATCCCCACAGCATGATGCTGTCACCACCATGCTTCACCCTAGGGATGGTGCCAGGTTTCCTCCAGACGTGACGCTTGGCATTCAGGCCAAAGAGTTCATTCTTGGTTTCATCAGACCAGATAATCTTGTTTCTCATGGTCTGAGAGTCCTTTAGGTGCCTTTTGGCAAACTGTAAGCGAGTTGTCAGGTGCCTTTTACTGAGGAGTGGCTTCCGTCTGGCCACTCTACCATAAAGGCCTGATTGGTGGAGTGCTGCAGAGATGGTTGTCCTTCTGGAAGGTTCTCTCATCTCCACAGAGGAACTCTGCAGATCTGTCAGAGTGACCATCGGGTTCTTGGTCACCTCCCTGACCAAGGCCCTTCTCCCCCGATTGCTCAGTTTGGCCGGGCGGCCAGCTCTAGGAAGAGTCTTGGTGGTTCCAAACTTCAATGGAAACAGGATGCACCTGAGCTCAATTTCGTGTCTCATAGCAAAGGGTTTGAATACTTATGTTAATAAGGTTATTTGATTTTTTAGACATTTGCAATAAATTCTAAAAACGTTTCACTTTGTCATTATGGGGTATTGTGTGTAGATTGATGAGGATTTTGTATTTATTTAATCCATTTTAGAATAAGTCTGTAACGTAACAAAATGTGGAAAAGGGGAAGTGGTCTGAATACTTTCCGAAGGCACTTAATATACAGTATTCTAGCCTTCCTATTGAACTATTGCTGTACATATACTATTCTATCCTATGTATTCTACATACACTATATATACAAAAGTATGTGGACACCCCTTCAAATTAGTGGATTCGGCTATTTCAGCCACACCCGTTGCTGACAGCTGTATAAAATTGAGCACACAGCCATGCAATCTCCATAGACAAACATTGACAGTAGAATGACCTTACTGAAGAGCTCAGTGACTTTCAACGTGGCACCGTCATAGGACGCCACCTTTCCAACAAGTCAGTTCATCACATTTCTGCCCTGCTAGAGCTGCCCCGGTCAACTGTAAGTGCTGTTATTGTGAAGTGGAAACGTCTAGGAGCAACAACGGCTCAGCCGCGAAGTCGTAGGCCACACAAGTTCACAGAACGGGACCGCCGAGTGCTGAAGCGCGTACCGCGTAAAAATCATCTGTCCTCGGTTGCAACACTCACTACCGAGTTCCAAACTGCCTCTGGAAACAACGTCAGCACAAGAACTGCTCGTCAGGAGCTTCATGAAATGGGTTTCCATGGCCGAGCAGCCGCACACAAGCCTAAGATCACCAAGCGCAATGCCAAGCGTCAGCTGGAGTGGTGTAAATCTTGCCGCCATTGGTTCTCTGGAGTGATGAATCACGCTTCACCATCTGGCAGTCCGACGGACGAATTTGGGTTTGGCGGATGCCAGGAGAACGCTACCTTTCCCAATGCATTGTGCCAACTGTAAAGTTTGATGGAGGAGGAATAATGGTCTGGGGCTGTTTTTCATGGTTTGGACTAGGCCCCTTAGTTCCAGTGAAGGGAAATCTTAATGCTACAGCATACAATGAATGACCTTCTAGACGATTCTGTGCTTCCAACTTTGTGGCAACAGTTTGGGGAAGGCCCTTTCCTGTTTCAACATGACAATGCCCCCGTGCACAAAGCGAGGACCATACAGAAATGGTTTGTCGAGATCAGCGTGGAAGAACTTGACTGGCCAGCACAGAGCCCTGACCTCAACCCCCTTCGAACACCTTTGGGATGAATTGGAACGGCGACTGCGAGCCAGGCCTAATCACCCAACATCAGTGCCCAACCTCACTAATGCTCTTGTGGCTGAATGGAAGCAAGTCCCCGCAGCAATGTTCCAACATCTAGTGGAAAACCTTCCCAGAAGAGTGGAGGCTGTTCTAGCAGCAAAAGGGGGACCAACTCCACATTAATGCCCATGATTTTGGAATGAGATGTTCGACAAGCAGGTGTCCACATACGTTTGGTCATGTAATGTATATAAGACATATTCTTTCCATATACTGTCTGTACATCTCATCATATACATATATATTTATATTCCGCACTGTGAAAATGCACGTCCTAATATTTCTATATTTCTTAATTCCATTATTTTACTTTTTAGATTTGCATGTATTGTTTTGTATTGTTAGATATTATTGCTCTGTTTGAGCCAGGAACACAAGCATTTCGCTACACCTGCAATAACATTAGCTAAATACGTCTATGCTGCCAATACAATTGGATTTGATTTGATTTCTAACGGTCTCTTTTCCTCAATGTTGTCTGTCACAGGGCTCCTCTGGACATGATGGACCCAATGGACCAACTGGAGACAGGGTAAGGACAGGAACATCATGGTTCATTGATTGGTTGATTGATTGATTGGTTAATTAGTTGATTGGTTGATTTGTTAATTAGTACATTTGTTGATTTGTTGATTGGTTGGATAAGTGTTTGATTGGTTGATTTGTTAATTGGCTAACTTGTTAATTGCTTAATTGGTTGAATACGTGTTTGATTGGTTGGATAAGTGTTTGATGAATTAATTGATTGACTGTTTGATTGATTGATTTATGTATTGTCCAGGGGCCTCAAGGGCCACAAGGACGGAACGGGGAATCAGGACCCAAGGGACCCAACGTGAGTGACACACATACACACACAAAATAGTCTGCTATTGAGGACACTCAGTTCTGGTCTCATTGTAGTGTAACAGGATGTTGAGTTTTGTGACTGTGATGTCACTTCCTGTGTGTGTGTGTGTAGGGTCCAGCAGGGAAAGATGGACTTCCGGGTCACCCAGGTCAGAGAGGGGAGCCGGTGAGTAGAGGTTAGAGGTCACAAGAAGTTACCTAAATACACCTATCCATCCACTGATCTCTCTCTCTCTCTCTCTCTCTCTCTCTCTCTCTCCCTCCCTATCTCTCCCTCTCTTGCTCTCTCTCTCTCTCTCTCCAGGGTTTCCAAGGAAAGACGGGACCCCCGGGGCCAGGAGGTGTGGTGGGGCCACAGGTGAGTCTGATTGGTTGCTATGTGTGTTCTCTCTAACCTGATTGGTCTGTTTGTGTTCTCTCTAACCTGATTGGTTGTTGCAGGGTAAATCAGGTGAGACCGGATCATTGGGAGACAGAGGTCATCCCGGGTCACCTGGCGTACCTGGAGAGCAGGGCTTACCTGGCGCCGCCGGGAAAGAGGGAGCTAAGGTGATGCTTCATCATCTTCCTCATCACAATCATCATCATTATGAATCATCATTGTTTTCACCTAATAACCACCGTTACCAGTCATTACAAGAATCATCTTAACTGGTTAGTTTAATAGACCTCATGAGCGTTCCACCAATCAGAGCTGTTGTTGTTGTTGTTGTTTCCAGGGCGACCCGGGTACAGGAGGGACTTCTGGGAAAGCTGGTCCTCCAGGCCTCAGGGGCTTCAGAGGCAGCAGAGGGGTCGCCGGGGGCATGGTAACACACACACACACAGACACAGACACAGACACAGACACAGACACAGACACAGACACAGACAGACAGACACAGACACATACACAGACACACACAGACACACACAGACAGACACACACACACAGACACAGACAGACACAGACACACAGACACAGACACAGACAGACACAGACACAGACAGACAGACAGACAGACAGACAGACACAGACACACACACACACACAGACAGACACAGACACAGACAGCCACAGACAGACACACACAGACACAGACACACACACACACAGACACACACAGACAGACACAGACAGACACACACACACACAGACACACACACACACAGACACAGACAGACACAGACAGACAGACACACAGACACACAGACACAGACATACACAGACACAGACAGACACACAGACACAGACAGACACAGACAGACAGACACACACAGACACACACACACAGACAGACACAGACAGACACACAGACACAGACAGACACAGACAGACACAGACATGCTAACAGGCCCTGTGATGGTGTGATAACAGTGTGTCCTCCTCAGGGTCCTGCTGGTCTGAAAGGAGGTGAAGGACCAGTCGGAGCAGCAGGACCTATAGTGAGTTTTCTCTCCTCTCCATTTTCCTCACTCCTACCTCCTCACTCCCTGCCAACACAGACCCCAGACAGACAGTGTTAAGATGTATAATGCACATATGTATATCCCCTCCCTCCCCCTCCCCCTCTCTCTCTCTGCAGGGGGCCGGTGGTGAGAGGGGTCCTCCAGGGTCGGCCGGTGCCATTGGTCAGCCTGGGAGGACGGGGGCTGTGGGTGGACCTGGAGCAATGGGCGAGAAGGGGGAACCGGTAGGTACTGTAAAGGTGTTCCACATTCTATGGACATAGCTCAGAGTTCTATGTTCCGAGTTCCGAGTTCCATGTTCCGAATTCCAAATTCCCAGTTCAATATTTGGAGTTCTGACTTCTATATTCTCTTCTGAGTTCCATATTCTGAGTTCTGAGTTCCGTATTCTGAGTTCTGAGTTCCGTATTCTGAGTTCTGTGTTCCATATTCTGAGTTCTGAGTTCCATATTCTGAGTTCTGAGTTCCATATTCTGAGTTCTGAGTTCCATATTCTGAGTTCTGAGTTCCATATTCTGAGTTCTGAGTTCCATATTCTGAGTTCTAAGTTCCATATTCTAAGTTCTGAATTCCATATTCTGTGTTTCAAGTTCTGTGTTCTGAGTCCCTATAGTTCCAGAGTTGTGTGTAGGTAATGTGACTGTCTGTCTGTTTGTTGTGTTGTCCCAGGGAGGGGCGGGCCCCATTGGACCAGCAGGACAGGATGGAGACCAGGGACCTCTAGGACTACCTGGAGCTGCAGGCCCTGCAGGACCCCCAGGAGAGGATGGGGATAAGGTAACATGGCCCTGTCCATGTGTGTGTTGTTGTTGTTGTTGTTGTTGTTGTTGTGTGTATCTGAAGGTATTTATTGTGTGTGTGTGTGTGTGTGTGTGTGTGTGTGTGTGTGTGTGTGTGTGTGTGTGTGTGTGTGTGTGTGTGTGTGTGTGTGTAGGGAGAGACTGGAGGTCCAGGGCAGAAGGGCAGCAAAGGAGATAAAGGAGAATCAGTGAGTCTACTGAGATAATTACTACACCAAAACTACACCAATATTACACTAATACAGTACTACACCAATACTGCACCAGTACTACACCAATACGACCCTAATACTACACCAATAATACACTGATACTACACCAGTACTACCCTAATACTAACCTAATACTACCCTAAAACTACACTAATACTACACTAATACTACACTAATACTGCACCAATACTGCACCAATGCTGCACCAGTACAGCACCAATACTACACCAATACTACACTAATACTACACAGTGGTTAAATACCAAATATTAAACCATTTAGTCTCACGATCCTTGTGATAGCCTTGTGATCTACCCAGTAACTAACTAATATTGTCTGTGTCTCTATAGGGCCCCCCAGGACCAACCGGTGGCCAGGGGCCGATGGGGCAGTCAGGAATTCCTGTGAGTCTGTTGTACAACCACATACCTGTAATGTTGCTCTAGTCTAAAGTATATTTGAAGATTGAAAGTAATCCTATCCCTCTCCTCTCCTCCCTACCCCACCTTTCTTTCTCTCTCTCTCTCTCTCTCTCTCTCTCTCTCTCTCTCTCTCTCTCTCTCTCTCTCTCTCTCTCTCTCTCTCTCTCTCTCTCTCTCTCTCTCTCTCTCTCTCTCTCTCTCGCGCTCTCTCTCTCTCTCTGTGTGTCTCTCTCTCTCGCTCTCTCTCTCTCTGTCGCTCTCCCCTCCTCCCCTTTTCCTCCCCTTCTCCACCCTCTCTCCCTCCTCCCCTCCTCTCCATCCCCTCTTCCCTACACCCTCTCTCTCTCCTCTCCCCCCTCCCTCCTCCTCTCTCCCAGGGTGTGGATGGGGAGTCGGGTCCCAGGGGCCAGCAGGGAATGTACGGGACCAAGGGTGACGAGGGCCTCCGGGGCTTCAAGGGCTCCAAAGGACCCATCGGACTACAGGTGAGACACACACACACACTGTGAGTGGCCTCAAGTGTCAGGCTTCATAGATGTGCATGTGATATTGTCTTGGATGGTATTGCTGCAGTAATTGCCATCCTTACAACTTTCGTTTGTCAATCAACTGTTTACAACAATTCTAAATGTGAGGTTGTGTGTTTCCTAGGGGATGCCTGGTCTACCAGGGGAGAAGGGGGAGAGCGGACACATCGGCTTGATGGTGAGGTCACATCCTGTCTTTATGACACTTCCTGTCAGCCTACTGATTCAGATACATAAACTATATAGTAAGGTTTGGAACTAGATATAGTGGTGGATGTAGACTAGTTGAACTAGATATAGTGGTGGATGTAGACTGATTGAACTAGATATAGTGATGGATGTAGACTGATTGAACTAGATATAGTGGTGGATGTAGACTGATTGAACTAGATATAGTGATGGATGTAGACTGATTGAACTAGATATAGTGATGGATGTAGACTGATTGAACTAGATATAGTGGTGGATGTAGACTGATTGAACTAGATATAGTGGTGGATGTAGACTGATTGAACTAGATATAGTGATGGATGTAGACTGATTGAACTAGATATAGTGATGGATGTAGACTGATTGAACTAGATATAGTGATGGATATAGACTGATTAAACTAGATATAGTGGTGGATGTAGACTGATTGAACTAGATATAGTGGTGGATGTAGACTGATTGAACTAGATATAGTGGTGGATGTAGACTGATTGAACTAGATATAGTGGTGGATGTAGACTGATTGAACTAGATATAGTGGTGGATGTAGACTGATTGAACTAGATATAGTGGTGGATGTAGACTGATTGAACTAGATATAGTGGTGGATGTAGACTGATTGAACTAGATATAGTGGTGGATGTAGACTGATTGAACTAGATATAGCGGTGGATGTAGACTAGTTGAACTAGATATAGTGGTGGATGTAGACTGATTGAACTAGATATAGTGGTGGATGTAGACTGATTGAACTAGATATAGTGGTGGATGTAGACTGATTGAACTAGATATAGTGATGGATGTAGACTGATTGAACTAGATATAGTGATGGATGTAGACTGATTGAACTAGATATAGTGGTGGATGTAGACTGATTGAACTAGATATAGTGGTGGATGTAGACTGATTGAACTAGATATAGTGGTGGATGTAGACTGATTGAACTAGATATAGTGGTGGATGTAGACTGATTGCACTAGATATAGTGATGGATGTAGACTGGTTGAACTAGATATAGTGGTGGATGTAGACTGATTGAACTAGATATAGTGGTGGATGTAGACTGATTGAACTAGATATAGTGGTGGATGTAGACTGATTGAACTAGATATGTGAGTGGTGGATGTAGACTAGTTGATGAATTGATTAGTGATTGTGATATCATTAATTCACATAATGAAGCTAGAATGAATTTGGATTTATTGATTATCTGTTGATTGATTAATATACTCACTTTGTCTTTTCCGATCAGGGTCGTCCAGGTCAGTTTGGTCCCAGAGGGCCACAAGGGCCTAGTGGGGGACAGGTGAGTACACACACACACACACACACACACACACACACACACACACACACACACACACACACACACACACACACACACACACACACACACACACACACACACACACACACACACACACACACACACACACACACACACACACACACACACACACACACACACACACACACACACACACACACATACACACACAGACACACACAGACCAGCGAGTTCACGCACACACACACACTCAAACACACATGCACATACAGTGCATTCAGAAAGTATTCAGTCTCCTTCCCTTTTTCCACATTTCGTTACATTACAGCCTTATTCTAAAATTGATTAAATAAAATATTTTCCTCATCAATCTACACACAATACCCCATAATGACAAAGTGAAAACAGGTTTTTAGAAATTGTTGCACATTTATTAAAAATTAAAATTAAAACAGAAATACCTTATTTACATACAGTGGGGCAAAAAAGTATTTAGTCAGCCACCAATTGTGCAAGTTCTCCCACTTAAAAAGATGAGAGAGGCCTGTAATTTTCATCATAGGTACACGTCAACTATGAAAGACAAAATGAGAAAAAAAAATCCAGAAAATCATATTATAGGATTTTTAATGAATTTATTTGCAAAGTATGGTGGAAAATAAGTATTTGGTCAATAACAAAAGTTTTGTCAATACTTTGTTATATACCCTTTGTTGGCAATGACACAGGTCAAACGTTTTCTGTAAGTCTTCACAAGGTTTTCACACACTGTTGCTGGTATTTTGGCCCATTCCTCCATGCAGATCTCCTCTAGAGCAGTGATGTTTTGGGGCTGTCGCTGGGCAACACGGACTTTCAACTCCCTCCAAAGATTTTCTATGGGGTTGAGATCTGGAGACTGGCTAGGCCACTCCAGGACCTTGAAATGCTTCTTACGAAGCCACTCCTTCGTTGCCCGGGCGGTGTGTTTGGGATCATTGTCATGCTGAAAGACCCAGCCACGTTTCATCTTCAATGCCCTTGCTGATGGAAGGAGGTTTTCACTCAAAATCTCACGATACATGGCCCCATTCATTCTTTCCTTTACACGGATCAGTCGTCCTGGTCCCTTTGCAGAAAAACAGCCCCAAAGCATGATGTTTCCACCCCCATGCTTCACAGTAGGTATGGTGTTCTTTGGATGCAACTCAGCATTCTTTGTCCTCCAAACACGACGAGTTGAGTTTTTACCAAAAAAGTTATATTTTGGTTTCATCTGACCATATGACATTCTCCCAATCCTCTTCTGGATCATCCAAATGCACTCTAGCAAACTTCAGACGGGCCTGGACATGTACTGACTTAAGCAGGGGGGACACGTCTTGCACTGCAGGATTTGAGTCCCTGGCGGCGTGGTGTGTTACTGATGGTAGGCTTTGTTACTTTGGTCCCAGCTCTCTGCAGGTCATTCACTAGGTCCCCCCGTGTGGTTCTGGGATTTTTGCTCACCGTTCTTGTGATCAATTTGACCCCACGGGGTGAGATCTTGCGTGGAGCCCCAGATCGAGGGAGATTATCAGTGGTCTTGTATGTCTTCCATTTCCTAATAATTGCTCCCACAGTTGATTTCTTCAAACCAAGCTGCTTACCTATTGCAGATTCAGTCTTCCCAGCCTGGTGCAGGTCTACAATTTTGTTTCTGGTATCCTTTGACAGCTCTTTGGTCTTGGCCATAGTGGAGTTTGGAGTGTGACTGTTTGAGGTTGTGGACAGGTGTCTTTTATACTGATAACAAGTTCAAACAAGTGCCATTAATACAGGTAACGAGTTGAGGACAGAGGAGCCTCTTAAAGAAGAAGTTACAGGTCTGTGAGAGCCAGAAATCTTGCTTGTTTGTAGGTGACCAAATACTTATTTTCCACCATAATTTGCAAATAAATTCATTAAAAATCCTACAATGTGATTTTCTGGATTTTTTTTTCTCAATTTGTCTGTCATAGTTGACGTGTACCTATGATGAAAATTACAGGCCTCTCTCATCTTTTTAAGTGGGAGAACTTGCACAATTGGTTTCTGACTAAATACTTTTTTTCCCCACTGTAAGTAGTCAGACCCTTTGCTATGAGACTCGAAATTGAGCTCAGCTGCATCCTGTTTCCATTGATCATCCTTGAAATGTTTCTACAACTTGATTGGAGTCCACCTGTGGTAAATTCAATTGACTGGATATGATTTGGAAAGGCACACCTGTCTATATAAGGTTCCACAGTTGACAGTGCATGTCAGAGCAAAAACCAAGCCATGAGGTCGAAGCAATTGTCCGTAGAGTTCCGAGACAGGATTGTGTCGAGGCACAGATCTGGGGAAGGGTGCCAAAACATGTCTGCAGCATTGAAGGTCCCCAAGAACACAGTGGCCTCCATCATTCTTAAATGGAAGTTGTTTGGGGGAGAAGGGCCTTGGTCAGGGAGGTGACCAAGAACCCGATGGTCACTCTGACAGAGCTCCAGAGTTCCTCTGTGGAGATGGGAGAAACTTCCAGAAGGACAACCATCTCTGCAGCACTCCACCAATCAGGCCTTTATGGTAGAGTGGCCAGACGGAAGCCACTCCTCAGTAAAAGGCACCTGACAGCCCGCTTGGAGTTTGCCAAAAGGCACCTAAAGTACTGTCAGACTATGAGAAACAAGATTCTCTGGTCTGATGAAACCAAGATTGAACTCTTTGGCCTGAATGCCAAGCGTCACGTCTGGAGGAAACCTGGCATCATCGCTATGGTGAAGCATGGTGGTGGCAGCATCACGCAGTGGGGATGTTTTTCAGCGGCAGGGACTGGGAAACTAGTCAGGATCGAGGCAAAGATGAACAGAGAAAAGTAAAGAGAGATCCTTGATGAAAACCTGCTCCAGAGTGCTCAGGACCTCAGACTGGGGCGAAGGTTCACCTTCCAACAGGACAACGACCCTAAGCACACAGCCAAGACAACGCAGGAGTGGCTTCGGAACAAGTCTCTGAATGCCCTTGAGTGTCACAGCCAGAGCCCAGACTTGAACCCGATCGAACATCTCTGGAGAGACCTGAAAAAAGCTGTGCAGCAACGCTCCCCATCCATCCTGACAGAGCTTGAGAGGATCTGCAGAGAAGAATGGAGAATAACTTATGTAAGTGTGATATTTTATTTTTATTTTTATTTTCTAAAAGTTGTTTTTGCTTAGTCATTATGGGGTATTGTGTGTAGATTGATGAAGGGGGGAAAAAACAATTTAATCAATTTTAGATTAAGGCTGTAACGTAACAAAATGTGGAAAAAGTCAAGGGATCTGAATACTTTCCGAATGCACTTTACAGACACCAGCAAGTTCACACACGCACGCATGCACACGCACACACACACACACACACACACACACACACACACACACACACACACAACCTGTCCTCTGTGTGTTGTACAGGGTGCTCTGGGCAGACCAGGTGGGATTGGACAGCCAGGTGGAAATGGAGAGAAGGTAAGCAGAGAGACAGTGTAGTTTACACATGTCTTCACTGTGGAAGAGAGGGAATAAGAGAGGAGTGTTATGATGTCATCTCTCTCTCTCTTTCTCTCTTGCTCCCTCTTTCTCTCTCTCTCTCTCTCTCGCTCTTTCTTTCTCTTTCTCTTTCTCTCTCTTGCTCTTTCTCTCTCTCTCTCTCTCTCTCTCTCTCTCTCTCTTCTCTCTCTCTCTTTCTCTCTCTCTCTCTCTCTCTCTCTCTCTCTCTCTCTCTCTCTCTCTCTCTCTCTCTCTCTCTCTCTCGCAGGGGGAGGATGGAGAATCAGGAGACCCAGGACCCGTTGGTGTATCAGGAGGCAGCGTAAGTCTATCCTCTTCATCATCATCTTCTTCATCATCATCATCATTATCCTCTCATTGGGTCAAAAACATGATCCTCCTAATTGTCATTTCATATAAAAATAGATAGTAATTGTTGTCAATAGCACAGAGTCCAGGAGAACACACCATTTCTGGAAGATAATCGTTGCAGATGTCCTTTGATCTTGTTCCTTTTGGATCAACTTCAACTCCCTAACCTCTCTCTCTCCTTTCCCTCTCTCCGTCCCTGTCATGTGAATTTCTATCTCTAATTCAACTTAAGCTTGAATCATTACCAGAGGTTGTAAGGCTCTGGTTTTAATCATCAATGATTCAAGGTCCACAACCCACAAGTATTTATCTGTATATTTATTCATGGAGAGCTCTGGCGCCAAAAACACAAACATACGATTTTATACTTCCTGAACTTGACTCCTCCCACCTTCAGTTGGCTTTTCTAAACAGTTTCCGCCTTCCCCTTCACCCTTGAATGTTTAGTACCGCCCCCTCTGTTAGTGGTTTGACACTACATGATAATTCTAACATTTATACTGTATTTGGGGTGAAATCCTTTAGTCATTATTCTTAAAATCCAAATTAATCTAACAGTCCCCCACCCCTCTCTCTACCCCAGGGGGATGTAGGTGACCAGGGGGAGAAGGGGGACTCAGGTCTGTCTGGAGCAGCTGGGACCCCAGGAGCCAGAGGCCCCCCAGGAGAGGACGGGGCCAAGGGAAACTCTGTGAGTTACACATGAACACTGTACATTCTCACGTAATACACACTCACCCTTTCATAATGATCCTATCTCTCCTTTTCTCTCTCTCTCTCGCTTCTCTCCCCCCCTCCTCTATCTCACCCTTTCATAATGATCCTATCTCTCCTTTTCTCTCTCTCTCTCGCTTCTCTCCCCCCCTCCTCTATCTCACCCTTTCATAATGATCCTATCTCTCCTTCTCTTCCCCCCTCCTCTATCTCACCCTTTCATAATGATCCTATCTCTCCTTTTCTCTCTCTCTCTCGCTTCTCTCCCCCTCCTCTATCTCACCCTTTCATAATGATCCTATCTCTCCTTTTCTCTCTCTCTCTCTCTCCCTCCCCCTCCTCTATCTCACCCTTTCATAATGATCCTATCTCTCCTTTTCTCCCCCCCCTCCTCTATCTCACCCTTTCATAATGATCCTATCTCTCCTTTTCTCTCTCTCTCGCTTCTCTCCCCCCCTCCTCTATCTCACCCTTTCATAATGATCCTATCTCTCCTTTTCTCTCTCTCTCTCGCTTCTCTCCCCCCCTCCTCTATCTCACCCTTTCATAATGATCCTATCTCTCCTTTTCTCTCTCTCTCTCGCTTCTCTCCCCCCCTCCTCTATCTCACCCTTTCATAATGATCCTATCTCTCCTTTTCTCTCTCTCTCGCTTCTCTCCCCCCCTCCTCTATCTCTCCTCAGGGTCCGATTGGTTTCCCAGGAGACTCCGGACAGCCAGGGGAGGCAGGACCTAACGTGAGTGTTCCGTCCTTCTCTCCACTGTTCCTTGGTTCTGAACATAACATCTCTATTACAGGGTCAAAATTAAGTCTCTCACTCTCTCTCTCTCTCTCTCTCTCTCTCTCTCTCTCTCTCTCTCTCTCTCTTGCTCTCTCTCTCTGTCTGCTCTTTCTGTCTCTCTTTCTTACAGGGGGAGGATGGAGGTCCTGGATCCAAGGGAGATGCTGGAGATCCAGGGAAATCAGTGAGTGTTTCAAATGTCTGGTATAGCTTATCTATAAGTCTATCTGTGCAGATCCAGACATGTGTGTTACCCACACAGATCCGTTAAATCAGTTACAGATGTAACCAACCACTCATAGAGAGCAGGTGTTTGTTGGAGTCTCCTGTAACCGATTGTCTAGACGTTCAGAAGTTGGAGATGTTTTGTACAACTTGAGTTTCATCGTTGTTTTCTGTAGGGTCCACCAGGAGCATCAGGAGAACCTGGCCCCTCAGGGCCACCAGGACGCAGGGTGAGAGAGACAGAGAGTGCGCGTGTGGTGTGTGTGTGTGTGTCTGTTAGTTCATATGTAATTTTCAACATGTTTAAATATTCCTCTATTTCTTGTTAGGGTCACCTGGGTAAAGAAGGGAAGCAGGGGAAAGCAGGGATGAAAGGAGCGAAGGGGTCTCCAGGGTTGGAGGGTCTCCTGGGGAAGACAGGACCGGTGGGAGCCCAGGGACATTCTGGTAAACCAGGTCCTAGTGGTCTCAGAGGGATCCCTGGCCCAGCGGTGAGGACACACACACCCTGACCCCTGACCTGTCAACTCATGACCACACAACCTCATAAGCCGGATGTACTATACTGCAAATGCAAAACTGACCAACTTCATCAATGACAATACAGGTAATATAAAAAAATAAATGACTCTGTCTCCCTTTGTCTCTCTCTCTCTCGCTCTCTCGCTCTCTCTCTCTCTCGCTCTCTCTCTCTCTCTCTCTCTCTCTCTCTCTCTCTCTCTCTCTCTCTCTCTCTCTCTCTCTCTCTCTCTCTCTCTCTCTCTCTCTCTCTCTCTCTCTCTCTCTCTCTCTCAGGGAGAACAAGGTTTAAATGGACCACCAGGTGTAACAGGACCACCAGGACCCATGGTAAAACAACAGTCTACACCTTTATCCATCTATCTTTCCATTCCTCCATCCCTCCATCTCTCATCCCTCTCCAACATCCTTCTATCCCTCCATCCTTCCATTCCTCCACCTCTCCATCCATGTCCCTCTCTCCACAGTCTACAGCCCTATCTCAGTCACTACTACAGACGCCTACTTCCTGTATCAGTCACTACTACAGACGCCTACTTCCTGTATCAGTCTCTACTACAGACGCCTACTTCCTGTATCAGTCTCTACAACATACGCCTACTTCCTGTATCAGTCTCTACTACAGATGCCTACTTCCTGTATCAGTCTCTACAACATACGCCTACTTCCTGTATCAGTCACTACTACAGACGCATACTTCCTGTATCAGTCTCTACTACAGACGCATACTTCCTGTATCAGTTTCTACTATAGATGCATACTTCCTGTATCAGTCTCTACTACAGACGCCTACTTCCTGTATCAGTCTCTTCTACAGACGCCTACTTCCTGTATCAGTCTCTACTACAGACGCCTACTTCCTGTATCAGTCACTACTACAGACGCCTACTTCCTGTATCAGTCTCTACTACAGACGCCTACTTCCTGTATCAGTCTCTACTACAGACGCATACTTCCTGTATCAGTCTCTACTACAGACACATACTTCCTGTATCAGTCACTACTACAGACGCATACTTCCTGTATTAGTCTCTACTACAGACGCCTACTTCCTGTATCAGTCACTAATACAGACGCATACTTCCTGTATCTCTACAAACACAAGTTATTGTATAAGTTTACTAAGGGTACGTCCCAAATGGCACCCTATTCCCTATATAATGCACTACTTTAGACCAGAGACATTTATGTGCCCTGGTTAAAAGTAGTGCATTATATAGGGAATAGGGTGCCATTTGGGACGTAGCCTACGTGACCTGGCAGCTGTACTACTCTGACCTCTAGTTTGAGCTCTAGCTTGACCTCTGTCACCTTTGATCTCTGACCCACAGGGTCCTCCAGGACTACCAGGGTTGAAGGGAGATCCAGGCAGGAAGGGAGACAAGGTGACAACACACACACAGACCCACAGACCCCCCCAGTGGTAACTAAGTGTGTGTTGTGTGTAGGGTCACAACACACAGACCCCCCCCCAGTGGTAACTAAGTGTGTGTTGTGTGTGTGTAGGGTCATGGAGGTCTGATCGGGCTGATAGGTCCTCCAGGAGAGTTTGGAGAGAAAGGAGACAGAGGACTACCAGGGACCCAGGGCCTACAGGGACCCAAAGGAGACGAGGTGACACACACACACACACACACACACACACACTCACTCACTCACTCACACACACTCACACACACTCTCACACACTCTCACACACACTCACACACACACTCACACACACTCACACACACACATCAATCCAAGGCTCTTGGTCTGATAAAATACTGTGTTGGCCCCGTTCAGCTAAAGCCTGGACCATGTCTAGCAATGTTACTGGTGGTGGGTTCCAAACCACCTGCGTTACACACACATACATTTGTTGTGTTGACGGTGTGTTTTGTTGTTTCAGGGTCTGGTTGGTCTAGCAGGTCCTAATGGTCCCCCAGGTCTACCAGGTCTCTCTGTGAGTATCGCTATCTATTTCTGTTAATATTACTATTACTTAATATTACTATTAATTACAATTACTAATACTATTACTTACTATTTACTATTGTTATAACTATGTTATGGTTACTGAAAGGATATCTGTGGTTTACACTTCTTTCATCTGTCTTTCCCCTCTATCATTATCTCTCTCTCTCGCTGTCTCTCTCTCTCTCTCTCTGTTTCTGTCTCTTTCTCTCTCTCTCGCTCTCTCTCTCTCTCTCTCTCTCCTCGCTTGCTGTCTCTCTGTCTCTCTCTGTCTCTCTCTTTCTGTCTCTTTCTCTCTCTCTCTCTCTGTCTCTCTGTCTCTGTCTCTCTGTCTCTGTCTCTCTCTCTGTATCTCTCTCTCACTCTCTCTGTCTCTCTCTCTATTTCACTCTCCCGTTCTCTTTGTCTCTGTCTCTCTCTTAGGGTGGAGTAGGGCAGAAGGGTTCTAAAGGGAACCAGGGTCCCATCGGTGCTATTGGAGATACTGGTCCTGCTGGCCCTCCTGGACCTCCTGTGAGTTCCACCTAGAACCTCTGCTTAGAACCTTAGAACCTCACCTAGAACCTCCACATAGAACCGTAGAGCCACACCTAGAACCTCCACATAGAACCTCCACACAGAACCTTAGAACCTCACCTAGAACCTCCATATTTAACCTCCACAAAGAACCTTACAATCTCCACATAGAACCTTAGAACCTCACATAGAACATCCACACAGAACCTCCAAATAGAACCTTAGAACATCACCTAGAACCTTCACATAGAACCTCCATCAGAACGTCAGAAGATCACATGGAACATTCACTTAGAAGCTCATTTAGAAATGCCTCTTCTCCTCTCAGGGTCTTCCTGCGGTGGGTCTTCAGTCTCTCCCGGTGCAGGAGAGAGGAAGGAGGAGGAGGCAACACTCTTCCTTTGACGGGGCCGCTCTGGAAGAGGAGGAAGAGCAAGAGGGGATGGAGGGAGGTGAGGGAGGAGAGGAGGAGAGGATGCAGGCAGACCAGGCAGGGCAGGAAGAGGGGAAGGAGGAAGAGAAGGGAATGGAGGAGGTGTTTGCGTCTCTCTCTTCTATGAGGACGGAGGTAGAGGGTCTGAGGACCCCCCTGGGGACCTACCAGTACCCAGCCCGAACCTGCAAGGAGCTACAGCTGTTGTACCCGGAGTACACCGATGGTACATACCTCTATCACTTTATCTATCTATCTATCTATCTATCTGTCTGTCTTGTCTCTGTCTCTGTTTCTCTTTCTGTCTATCACTCTATCCCTATATCAACCTATAAATCTATCTATCACCTGTTGTAGCCACAGTTCACTATGGTACCTACCTCTCAGTATATCTATCTCTCTATCTATCACCTTGTCAGGAGGTCAGTGTGATGCGGTAGGACGAAGTCAGGCGCAGGACACAGAGCTAATCGAAAACGTACTTTACTCGTAGGTAACGTAAATAACAAAACCTCCACGCAGGGAGGAACAAACCCGCTCACCAGACGACAACCAAACAAACACGCACAAAACCAAGTGGGAGCCAGAGGGTTAAAAAGGGAAGAAATCAATACATAATGGGAACCAGGTGTGAACAATAAAGACAAAACAAGTTGAACACAGAAACATAGATCGGTAGCAGCTAGTACTCCGGCGACGACGAACGCCGAAGCCTGCCCGGGCAAGGAGGAGGAGCAGCCTCGGCGGAATCCGTGACAGTACCCCCCCTTGACGCGCGGCTCCAGCCGTGCGCCGACACCGGCCTCGGGGACAGCCAGGAGGACGCGGTGCAGGGCGAGTCGGTGGAAATCCCTCAACATGGAGGGATCGAGGATGTCCCTCCTAGGGACCCAGCACCGTTCCTCCGGACCATACCCCTCCCACTACACGAGATACTGCAGGCCCCCCACCCGATGCCTCGAATCCAGGATGGAACGGACCGAGTACGCCGGTGCCCCCTCGATGTCCAGTGGGGGCGGCGGAACCTCCTGTACCTCAGACTCCTGGAGTGGACCAGCTACCACCGGCCTGAAAAGTGACACATGGAACGAGGGGTTAATACGATACTCAGGAGGAAGCTGTAACCTATAACAAACCTCGTTCAATCTCCTCAGGACTTTAAATGGCCCCACAAACCGCCGACCCAGCTTCCGGCAGGGCAGGCGAAGGGGCAGGTTTCGGGTCGAGAGCCAGACCTGCATACACCGGAGCCTCACTCCGGTGGCGGTCGGCTCTCGCCTTTTGTCGCCTGATGGCCCATTGCAGGCGTACATGGGCAGCGTTCCAGGTCTCTTCCAAGCGCAGAAACCACTCCTCCACCGCAGGTGCCTCGATCTGGCTCTGATGCCAAGGTGCCAGGACCGGCTGATAACCTAACACACACTGAAATGGAGAAAGGTTAGTGGAGAAGTGGCGGAGGGAGATTTGGGCCATCTCTGCCCAGGGGATAAAACCTGACCACTCCCCCGGCCGGTCCTGGCAATAGGACCTCAGAAACCTACCCACATCCTGGTTCACTCTCTCCACCTGCCCATTACTCTTGGTGTGAAAACCTGAGGTCAGGCTGTCCGAGATCCCCAGACGTTTCATGAACGCCCTCCAGACCCTTGAAGTGAACTGGGGACCCCGATCAGATACAATATCCTCAGGTACCCCGTAGTGACGGAAGACGTGTGTAAATAGGGCCTCCACAGTCTGTAGGGCCGTAGGGAGACCGGGCATAGGAATGAGACGGCAGGACTTAGAAAACCGATCCACAACGACCAGGATCGTGGTGTTCCCTTGTGACAGGGGAAGGTCCGTAACAAAATCCACCGATAGGTGGGACCACGGCCGTTGTGGAACGGGTAGGGGTTGTAATTTCCCTCTGGGCAGGTGTCTAGGTGCCTTACACTGAGCGCACACCGAGTAGGAGGAAACATAAACCCTCACGTCCTTGGCTAAAGTGGGCCACCAGTATTTCCCACTAAGACAGTGCACTGTCCGACCGATGCCAGGTGACCAGAGCAGGGTGACGTGTGATCCCAATAGATCAATCGATCACGGACCTCTAACGGCACGTACATACGACCCTCTGGACACTGGGGGGGAGTGGGCTCTGTACGTAACGCCCGCTCGATTTCCGCGTCAACCTCCCACACCCCCAGTGCCACCAGACACGACGCCGGAAGTATAGGAGTGGGCTCAATGGACCTCTCCTCTGTGTCATACAGTCAGGACAGGGCGTCTGCCTTAGCGTTCTGGGAACCTGGTCTCTAAGAAAGGGTGAACGAGTGAAAAACATGGCCCACCTTGCCTGGCGAGGGTTCAATCTCCTCGCCGCCCGGATGTACTCCAGATTGCGGTGGTCAGTCAAAATGAGAAAAGGGTGTTTAGCCCCCTCAAGCCAATGCCTCCACACTTTCAGAGCTTTAAACACAGTTAACAGCTCCCGGTCCCCCACATCATAGTTGCGCTCCGCCGAGCTGAGCTTCTTCGAAAAGAAAGCACACGGGCGGAGTTTTGGTGGCGTACCCGAGCGCTGAGACAGTACATGTCACGGTTTCGGCCGAGACTGCTCCTCCTCCTGGTTCGGGCAGGCTTCGGCGTTCGCCGTCCCCGGAGTACTAGCTGCCACCGTTGTATGTTTCGTGGTGTGATTGCTTTAGTCTGTCTTGTACACCTGTGTCTGTTTGTGTTCTGATTACGTGTCCTATAAGTTCCCTGTTTTGTATTAGTTAGATTGTGTGTTGTTGTTTGCCTGTCGTGCGGAGCTGCGTGTTTGCGCTCTGTTAGTTTTGTTTATTGTTTTACGCATGTTGCGTAATTCCCTCGCTTCCGTTTGTTTTCGAGGTCGTGTATTGTTTTTGTTGCACTTTGGACTAGTAAAGTCTTTTTGGACGAATCCTCTGTGTCCTGCGCCTGACTCCTCCACCACATCCACATCGGTTCTTTTGACAGAACAACACACCTAACTATGGAGTCAGCAGGAGCAGCGGCGGCACCCAAGTCGCTGGAAGAGCGGATCAGCTATCAAGACACCATGATCCGGCAACTTGGGGCCGCCATGGACGAGGTGTCCAACACTCTGCGCCGGTTGGTGACTGGAGAGGTGCCTACGCCTTCTTACTCCATCCCATCACCAACGGCCAGTCCTCCTCTCTCAGCACCGGAACCCAGTGGCATTCGGCTCTCGCTCCCGAGGGCATATGACGGTTCTGCAGCCGGGTGTCAGGGGTTCCTCCTGCAGGTGGAACTCTACCTGGCTACCATACACCCAGCGCCCTCGGGATACGAGAGCATCTCCGCCCTCATCTCCTGTCTATCCGGCAAGGCGTTGGAGTGGGCCAACGCCGAATGGAGGGGAATAGACGCCGCTACCATCACCTACGCGGAGTTCTCCCGCCGCTTCAGGGCTGTCTTCGATCACCCACCGGAAGGGAAAGTGGCGGGGGAGCGTCTGTTCCACCTCCGACAGGGGAAGAGGAGCGCACAGGAGTTCGCACTGGAGTTCCGGACGCTAGCGGCGGATGCGGGGTGGAATGAGAGGGCCCTCATCGACCATTACTGGTGCAGCCTACGAGAGGACGTTCGTCGTGAGCTGGCCTGCAGGGACACCAACCTATCATTCGACCAGTTGGTGGACATCTCCATACGTCTCGACCCCCTGCTGGCTACCCGCGGGACGTCCCCGAGTGGGGGCCGACCATTTCCACCCTCCAGCACCTCCGAGCCGATTCCCATGGAGCTCGGGGTGCTGGCGCTAGAGAGAGGAGGAGAGAGAACCCGAGGGGGGCCACCCCCTGCACCAACTGTGGCCGTGGAGGACAAACCGCGGCCAGGTGCTGGGGAGGGTCTCCTGGGAAAGGGGACAACAGGTCACGCACTGGGGAGTCATTTCAGGTGAGTAGGCGCCCCACTTACCCAGAGCTTTCTGTTGGTCACATGAGTATTCCTGTGAGATTTCCACAGGTGGCACCTCATTCCCAGCATAAGGCGCTAGTAGATTCAGGCGCAGCTGGGAATTTTATTGATCGGGCATTTTGTTATAGGTTTGGAATTCCCCTTCGGCCGGTAGAAGCCCCCTTTCCTGTCCACGCCTTAGACAGCCGGCCGTTGGGGTCGGGGCTGATCAGAGAAGTCACAGCACCACTTACTATGACGACGCAGGGGGTTCATGAGGAGATCATTCAGTTTTATCTGATTGACTCTCCTGCGTACCCCGTGGTGTTGGGGCTTCCCTGGTTAAGCACCCATGATCCTACCATTGCGTGGCAACAGAGGGCTCTTATGGAGTGGTCTGCCCAGTGTGTAGGGGAGATGTCTAGGTGTTTCCTTAGGGGCGACCTCGGTTGAGAGTCCGAACCAAGTGCCCGCAATGCGCATTCCCCCTGAGTATGAGGACTTAGCACTCGTGTTCAGCAAGACGAGGGCAACACGGCTACCACCTCATAGACAGGGGGACTGTGCGATAAATCTCCAAACAGGAGCGGCTCTTCCGCGGAGCCGTGTGTATCCCCTGTCTCAAGAGGAGACAGCGGCTATGGAGACTTACATAGCCGAGTCCTTGGCACAGGGATACATACGGTCCTCCACTTCCCCGGTTTCCTCAAGTTTCTTCTTTGTGAAGAAGAAGGACGGGGGTTTGCGCCCGTGTATTGATTACCGTAGTCTCAATCAGATCACGGTTAAGTACAGTTACCATCTTCCACTGATTGCGACTATGACGGAGTCATTACGCGGAGCGCAGTTCTTCACAAAGTTGGATCTCAGGAGCGCGTACAATCTGGTGCGCATTAGGGAGGGGGATGAATGGAAAACGGCATTTAGCACCACCTCGGGTCATTACGAGTATCTCGTCATGCCATACGGGCTAATGAATGCTCCTTCAGTCTTCCAATCCTTTGTTGACGAGATTTTCCGGGACATGCATGGGCAGGGTGTGGTAGTGTACATCGACGACATCCTAGTGTACTCTTCTACACAAGCCGAGCATGTAGCCCTGGTGCGCCGAGTGTTGAGAAGACTGTTGGAGCATGACTTGTATGTCAAGGCAGAGAAATGCCTGTTCTTCCAGGAGTCCGTCTCCTTTTTGGGTTATCGGTTGTCCGCGTCTGGTGTGGAGATAGAGGTAGACCGTGTGTCGGCCGTGCGTAATTGGCAAACTCCAACCACTGTAAAAGAGGTGCAGCAGTTCTTGGGTTTTGCTAATTACTACCGGAGGTTTATTCGGGGCTTTGGACAGGTTGCAGCGCCCATTACGTCCCTGTTAAAGGGGGGTCCGGGTAGTCTGCAGTGGTCAGCTGAGGCGGACAGGGCATTTGTCAAACTGAAGAACCTGTTCACCTCGGCCCCGGTGCTGGCGCATCCGGATCCCTCTTTACCATTCCAAGTAGAGGTAGACGCGTCCGAGACCGGTATTGGGGCAGTCCTGTCACAACGGTCCGGCACGTCACCTAAGCTCCGCCCCTGTGCGTTCTACTCTAAGAAACTCAGCTCGGCGGAGCGCAATTATGACGTTGGGGACAGGGAGCTGTTAGCTGTAGTCCAGGCCCTAAAGGTGTGGAGGCATTGGCTTGAGGGGGCTCAACACCCTTTCCTCATTATTTATTTATTTAATTTATTCTGACCGATCACCGTAACCTGGAGTACATCCGGGCAGCTAGGAGATTGAACCCTCGTCAGGCTAGGTGGAACATGTTCCTGACCCGGTTTGTTTTTAAGATCACATACATCCCAGGGTCCCATAACGGTAAGGCAGACGCCCTGTCCCGGCGGTATGACACAGAGGAGAGGTCCATTGAGCCCACTTCCATACTGCCGGAGTCTTGTCTGGTGGCTCCGGTGGTATGGGAGGTCGATACGGAAATCGAGCGGGCACTGCGTGCCGACCCTACTCCCCCGAGTGTCCTGTGGGGCGGAAGTACGTTCCGCTCGAGGTTCGTGATCGTCTTATTTATTGGGCTCATACATCACCCTCCTCTGGACATCCAGGTATTGGCCGGACAGGGCACTGCCTTAGCGTGAAATACTGGTGGCCAACGTTAACTAAGGATGTGAGGGTTTATGTCTCCTCCTGCTCGGTGTGCGCCCAGTGTAAGGCGCCTAGACATTTGCCCAGGGGTAAGTTACATCCCCTGCCCGTTCCACAACGACCATGGTCCCACCTCTCGGTGGATTTTGTGACCGACCTACCCACTTCCCAGGGGAATACCACCATTTTGGTCGTTGTGGATCGGTTTTCCAAGGCCTGTCGTCTCCTCCCAATGCCGGGTCTCCCTACTGCCCTACAGACCGCCGAGGCCCTATTTACCCACGTGTTCCGGCACTATGGGGTCCCCGAGGATATTGTGTCTGACCGAGGTCCCCAGTTTACCTCCAGAGTCTGGGGGGCGTTCATGGAACGCTTGGGGGTCTCGGTGAGCCTTACCTCGGGGTACCACCCAGAGAGCAATGGGCAGGTTGAACGAGTCAACCAGGATGTGGGTAGGTTTATGAGGTCCTATTGCCGGGACCGGCCGGAGGAGTGGTCCAGGTATATCCCCTGGGCCGAGATGGCCCAGAACTCTCTCCGCCACTCCTCCACCGGTTTAACACCTTTCCAGTGTGTTTTAGGGTATCAGCCGGTCCTGGCACCGTGGCACGAGAGCCAGATCGAGGCCCCTGCGGTGGACGAGTGGATTCGGCGCTCGGAGGAGACGTGGGGACGCTGCCCATGTCCATCTGCAGCGGGCCATCCGTCAACAAAAGGCGAGCGCCGATCGCCACCGCAGTGAGGGACCGGTGTACGCACCGGGAGATCGAGTCTGGCTCTCGACTCGAAACCTGCCCCTCCGCCTGCCCTGCCGGAAGCTGGGTCGGCGGTTTGTGGGGCCCTTCAAAGTCCTGAGAAGATTGAACGAGGTGTGTTACAGGTTACAACTGCCTATTGAATACAAAAATATTAACCCCTCGTTCCATGTGTCTCTTCTCAGGCCGGTGGTAGCTGGCCCACTCCAAGAAGATGAGATAGGAGAGACCCCTCCGCCCCCTTTGGACATCGAGGGGGCCCCGGCGTACAGGGTCCGGACCATCTTGGACTCGAGGCGCCGGATGAGTGGTCTCCAGTATCTCGTGGAGTGGGAGGGGTACGGTCCGGAGGAACGGTGCTGGGTGCCTAGGAGGGACATCCTCGATCCATCCCTCCTGACTGAGTTCCACCGTGGGCATCCCACGCGCCCGGGTCCGCGTCCTCCTGGCCGTCCCCGAGGCCGGGGTCGGCGCACGGCTGGAGCCGCGCGTCAAGGGGGGGGTACTGTCACGGTTTCGGCCGAGACTGCTCCTCCTCCTGGTTCGGGCAGGCTTCGGCGTTCGCCGTCCCCGGAGTACTAGCTGCCACCGTTGTATGTTTCGTGGTGTGATTGCTTTAGTCTGTCTTGTACACCTGTGTCTGTTTGTGTTCTGATTACGTGTCCTATAAGTTCCCTGTTTTGTATTAGTTAGATTGTGTGTTGTTGTTTGCCTGTCGTGCGGAGCTGCGTGTTTGCGCTCTGTTAGTTTTGTTTATTGTTTTACGCATGTTGCGTAATTCCCTCGCCTCCGTTTGTTTTCGAGGTCGTGTATTGTTTTTGTTGCACTTTGGACTAGTAAAGTCTTTTTGGACGAATCCTCTGTGTCCTGCGCCTGACTCCTCCACCACATCCACATCGGTTCTTTTGACAGTACAGCTCCTATCCCAGCCTCGGATGCGTCCACCTCTACTGTGAATGCTAAGGAGGGATCCGGATGAGCCAGCACTGGAGCCGAGGTAAACAGGTCCTTCAGGTGACCAAACGCCCTGTCCACCTCGGCTGACCACTGCAGTCGCACCGGTCCCTCCCTCAGCAAGGAGGTAATGGGAGCCGCTACCTGACCAAAGCCCCGGATAAACCTCCGGTAGTTGTTGGCAAACCCTAAGAATCGCTGCACCTCCTTAACCGTGGTTGGAGTCGGCCAATTACGCACGGACGAAATGCAGTCAATCTCCATCTCCACCCCTGACACGGACAGGCGGTGCCCTAGGAAGGAGACAGACTTTTGAAAGAACAGACATTTCTCCGCCTTGACGTACAGGTCATGTTCCAACAGTCAACCAAGCACCTTGCGCACCAGAGACACATGCTCGGCTCGTGTAGCGGAGTATATGAGAATATCATCTATATACACCACTACACCCTGTCCATGCAGGTCCCGGAAAATCTCATTTACAAAGGATTGGAAGACTGATGGAGCGTTCATCAACCCGTACGGCATGACGAGGTACTCATAGTGCCCACATGTGGTAGTAAATGCTGTCTTCCACTCATCTCCCTCCCGGATACGCACCAGGTTGTACGCGCTCCTGAGATCCAATTTTGTGAAGAAGCGCACCCCGTGCAATGACTCCGTCATACTAGCAATGAGCGGTAGTGGATAACTGTACTTGACAGTGATCTGATTGAGACCCCGGTAGTCAATGCACGGGCGTAAACCTCCATCCTTCTTCACCAAAAAAAACTTGAGGAGACAGGTGAAGTGGATGGCCGAATGTATCCCTGCCCCAGAGATTCGGAGACATATGTTTCCATAGCCATCGTCTCTTCCTGTGACGGGATACACGTGACTCCGGGGAAGTGCAGCGCCTACCTGGAGATTTATCACACAATCCCCCTGTCGATGGGGTGGTAATTGAGTCGCCTTCTTTTTACAGAAGGCGAGAGCCAAATCGGCATATTCGGGGGGAATGTGCATGGTGGAGACCTGGTTTGGACTTTCCACTGTAGTTGCCCCTATGGAAACACCTACACACCTTCCCGAGCACTGACTTGACCATCCCTTGAGAGCCCTCTGTTGCCATGAAATCGTGGGGTCATGAGAAGTTAACCAGGGAAGCCCCAACACCACTGGAAACGCAGGAGAATCAATCAGATAGAGACTAATTTTCTCCTCATGACCCTCCTGCGTCTTCATTCAGAGTGGAGCTGTGACCTCCCTAATCAGGCCTGACCCTAAAGGGTGACTATCTAAGGCATGTACAGGGAAGGGCACATCAACAGGAACACTAGGAATCCCTAAACTACGGGAAAACTGACAATCAATAAAGTACCCAGCTGCGCCTGAATCTACGAGCGCCTTATACTGGGAATGAGGGGAAAACTCTGGAAATACGATATCAATACACATATGCGCAACAGGGAGCTCTGGTTGAGTCGGGTGCCTACTCACCTGAGACGGTCCACCAGTACTCTGCCTACTGCCTCGACTCCCTAAAGACCCTCCCCAGCACCGACCAGCAGTGTGTCCTCTGCGGCCACAGTTGGTGCAGGAGATGGCCCTTCTTCTGGTCTCCCTAAGCGCAGCACCTCCAAGCTCCATAGGGGTAGGGTCAGAGGTGCTGGGGGATGGAATGGACGGCCCCTGATCCGGACGTCCAAGGGTTGCCAACAGGTTATCCAGCCTTATCGACATATCCACCAGTTGGTACAGGTTAAGGGTGGTGTCCCTGCAGGCCAGCTCCCGACGAACGTCCTCCCGTAGGCTGAATCGGTAGTGGTCAATCAGGGCCCTCTCATTCCATCCTGCGCTGGCAGTCAGAGTCCTGATGTCCAGTGCATAGTCCTGTGCGCTCCTCTTCCCCTGTCTGAGGTGGAATAGACGTTCCCCCGCCGCTCTCCCCTCCGGTGGATGATCGAATACCGCCCGAAAGCGGCGGGTGAAATCCTCATAGCATACTGACGCTGCGTCTATTCCTCCCCACTCTGCGTTGGCCCACTCGAGCGCTCTCCCCGACAGACAGGAGATGAGGGCGGACACGCTCTCGTCTCCCGAGGGAGCCGGGTGGATGGTAGCCAGGTAGAGCTCTACCTGGAGCAGAAAACCCTGGCACCCGGCAGCTGTACCATCATATGCCCTCGGGAGCGAGAGCCGAATCCCACTGGACCCAGGTGACAAAGGGGTGGACAGCGGTGTGGGTGGTTGTGTAGTTGGAGGAGGTGTAGGACCACCACCTCTCTCCCATCGCTCCATGGTGTTCAACACATGCTCCATTGCGGTACCGAGAGTCTGGATCATGGTCGCCCGCTGTTGGACACGTTCCTCCATTGATCCGGACGAAATGAATGAACCTGCTGACTCCATTTATGGTGCGTGTTTCTGTCAGGAGGTCAGTGTGATGCGATAGGACGAAGTCAGGCACAGGACACAGAGCTAATCGAAAACGTACTTTACTCGTAGGTAACGTAAATAACATAACCTCCACGCAGGGAGGAAACAAACCCGCTCACCAGACGACAACCAAACATGAACAAACATGCACAAAACACAGTGGGAGCCAGAGGGTTAAATAGGGAAGAAATCAATACATAATGGGAACCAGGTGTGAACAATAAAGACAAAACAAGTAGAACACAGAAACATGGATCGGTAGCAGCTAGTACTCCGGCGACGACGAATGCCGAAGCCTGCCCGAGCAAGGAGAAGGAGCAGCCTCGGCTGAATCCGTTTTACACCTGTTGTAGCCACAGTTCACTATGGTACCTACCTCTCAGTATATCTATCTCTCTGTCTATCACTCTACATCAACAATGTACAACCTATATAATCAAATTATCAACAGAGCTTACATACCCTCTCTCTCTCCCATCTCTCCCAACCCCCAATCTGTACCCCCCCGTAGGTGAGTACTGGATAGACCCTAACCAGGGTTGCCATAGAGACTCCTTTAAGGTGTTCTGTAACTTCACGGCCGATGGAGAGACATGTCTGTACCCTGAAAAGAAGTTCCAGTCGGTGAGTCCACACGATCACACTCCTCTCCTATCCTCCTTATGAGCGAGTGACAAATGACTGATGTCTCTTCTACAGGTGAAGCTGGGTTCAGTAATGTGAGAAGTGATGAATGTACTGTAATGACTGATGTCTCTTCTACAGGTGAAGCTGGGTTCAGTAATGTGAGAAGTGATGAATGTACTGTAATGACTGATGTCTCTTCTACAGGTGAAGCTGGGTTCAGTAATGTGAGAAGTGATGAATGTACTGTAATGACTGATGTCTCTTCTACAGGTGAAGATGGGTTCAGTAATGTGAGAAGTGATGAATGTACTGTAATGACTGATGTCTCTTCTACAGGTGAAGCTGAGTACCTGGAAAGGAGAGAAACCGGGTACCTGGTACAGCCAGTTCAGGAAAGGAAAGCAGGTACACTGTGTGTGTGTGTGTGCGTGCGTGCGTGTTCCAGTTTCCTGTGATCCTCCTCTCTCTACGATATATCCCTTTTTCATACTCAATGCTCCCCTCCCTCCCTCCCTCCCTCCAGTTCTCCTATTCAGGTTCAGATGGCAGTCTGGTTCACGTAGTCCAGTTGGTGTTTCTGAAGCTGTTGAGCGCTTCAGCCAGACAGACGTTCACCTACCACTGTCAGAACTCTGCCGCCTGGCTCCACACCGCCACCTTCAGCCACCAGCATGCACTGCGATTCAGAGGGAGCAGCGGAGAGGAGCTCACGCACCAAGACACACACTACATCACAGCACTGTACGACGGCTGCCAGGTAACACACAGACACACTACATCACAGCACTGTACGACGGCTGCCAGGTAACACACAGACACACTACATCACAGCACAGTACGACGGCTGCCAGGTAACACACAGACACACTACATCACAGCACTGTACGACGGCTGCCAGGTAACACACAGACACACTACATCACAGCACTGTACGACGGCTGCCAGGTAACACACAGACACACTACATCACAGCACTGTACGACGGCTGCCAGGTAATAAACAGACACACTACATCACAGCACTGTACGACGGCTGCCAGGTAACACACAGACAGTTGCATGCACGGAGACACGCACAGAGACACAGACACATTACGTCAACACACACACACGCAGGCACGGAGGCACGGTGGCACCGACACACACACACACACACACACAAACGTCCGCACGCAAGCACACACACACACAGACACACACACACACACACTATAGATGCTATTGTAATTCAAATCTATTACATGTGTAATAAGTCTATCAAGTGTGCATCCCAAATGGCACCTTTTTCCCTAAGTAGTGTGCTATATTCAGAATAGGGTGCTCTTTGGGCAGTGGAGAACCTTGGCTATTGGACCGGGGCATTCAGTAGGGGGAAGAAACCTTCCTAAACGTTGTACCAAACTAAACAATCTAGAACAACACAGAGACAGCATTCGCGTTGAGCAGTGACCTGTCGACCTTTGAGAAGGCGGAAGTTTCCATATGTTTCTAACTGCTCTAAAACAGTTGAATGGCAGATGCCTTCTATGGAGCTTCTGAGGGCCTAGCCAATGGTGAGTTGTCTAGCTAGATTGATCATTTATCTCCCCAGAGACCACCAAAGAAAAATCCTGATTGGATCTTTTTTTCTCCTCAGTTTTAACCCTTTCCTTTCCAACACAAACGGAAGAGATTTAATCAGAATATCATTGAAAAGAAGAATATAATCAAAGAATATCATTTAAATATGATTGAAAAGATTAAATAGAAATTAAAACAACATTTATATTTAAAAAACTAAACAATTATTTTACAAATCTTTGGGCCGACTAAGTGTTTATCGCCTTCTCTCGTCTGTGTAGTCTCCTTCAGGTCAGGAACGGTCACACACACACTATACACACACACTATACACACTACACACACTATACACACTACACACACACACACACACTATACACACTACACACACTACACACACACACACACACACTATACACACTACACACACTACACACACACACACACTATACACACACACTATACACACCACACACACACACACACACTATACACACTACACACACTACACACACACACACACACACACACACTATACACACTACACACACACACTACACACACACACACACACACACACACACACACACACACACACACACTACACACACACACTACACACACACACACACACACACACACACACACACATATACACACTACACACACAGTAGTACACGTGTAATATCTGTCTGATGAAGTGTTTTCCTCCATCTCTCCCTGTAGTCTGGCTCAGGTCAGGAGAGGACAGTGTTAGAGCTGGATGCCCCTCAGTCAGACTCTCTCCCCCTCATCGACGTCTCTGTCTCCGACTTCGGACACAACAACCAGAAGTTTGGCTTCCAGCTAGGTCCCGTCTGCTTCAACGGTTAACGGCAGCCCTCCCCCCAGCTGGTAACGGGGCTGAGACAGCCGGTAACAGGGCTAACATGCCCGGTAACGGGGTTGAGATCCACGGACATTTACACAGGGAACACCGGGAGACTGTACTGATGCCACCAGGGAGATATTTATATAGCTTTATACCAGCACTCATCCATTCATACTTACAGACACTCATTCATTAATGCATCCATTCATCCATTTATCCATACCTTCATTCATTCATCCATACATTCATTAATTCATACATACAGTACATTGTCCATTCACTCACTTGCTCACTCATTCATTCATCCATACATTCATTCATCCATACATTCATTCATCCATACATTCATTCATTCATACATACAGTACATTGTCCATTCACTCACTTGCTCAATCATTCATTCATCTATCCATTCATTCATCCATCCATCATTCCTACACTCACTCCTTCCTATATTCACTCATTCATCCTGAAGCCAAAGAAGCATCTCTATATCTGGGAAACATTCCCACAACGTGTAACTAACGTTCATTAGTTGCTGTATTCAAACCTCATGTTGTCCTCATTCTGTGTTGTTAATGTGTGTGTTTTTATATGAACAGTTTTCTGTTGTGTTCTGATGTATATTTGAGTGATACTCAACCATGGTGCTACAGTCTTTTACTTGAGTACATTTTAATTTCATTAATGTCTTCCTTGTCAAAGGGAAAGGCCGGGCGGCCATTTTGTTTTTATACTTGTAACATAGTGATGATGATGAACAAAAGTCTTGTCTGGACATGTGAGGATTATGATGCCGCAATGCCATTTTATTCACCTTGTGGGAAAATCAAATATTGAACAACATATTTTAATAAAAGTACAGAACTGTTCACCTAACTTAATGACGCAGCAGCCTAAATGTGTTGAGATGAATATTGTAGAGCAGGACCACACACACACACACAAACACAGACACACACTAAGCCGTATAACTGTGATTAATAGTGATGATATTAATATCAATCAAGCAAAGACACAATGGTCTGCTTACCTCATAAAGCATTCTCTCTCCCTCTTTCTCTCTTTCACTATCTCTCTCTCCTACCTGTTTCTCTCTATTTCCCTCTCTCTCTCTCTGTCTGTCTCTCGCTCTCTTCTCCTCTCTCTCTCTCTCTCTCACACACACAAACACCTCACGCCCCTCCTACAAAAGCGAGTGGACTTCATTTCCCATGAGTCTGTGATATTAAGTCAGTTTTGTCCTTGACTTCTCTCTGCCCCCACTAATTCCGTTATCTTTTCTCCTCTATAGTTATCCCGCTCTCTCTCTCCCTCTCTCCCTCCCTCTCTCTCTCACCACTCCCCTCCCTCCCTCTCTCTCTCACTACTCCCCTCTCTCCCTCCCTCCCTCCCTCCCTCCCTCCCTCCCTCCCTCCCTCCCTCCCTCCCTCCCTCCCTCCCTCCCTCCCTCTCGCCACTGCCCTCCCTCTCTCTCACCACTCCCCTCCCTCCCTCTCTCTCTCACCACTCCCCTCCCTCTCTTCCTCACCACTCCCCTCCCTCTCTCTCACCACTCCCATTTCTCCCTCACCACTCCACTCCCTCCCTCCCTCCCTCTCGCCACTCCCCTCCCTCCCTCTCTCTCACCACTCCCCTCCCTCCCTCTCTCCCTCACCACTCCCATTCTCTGATGATCGTGTAGAAAGAGAGGAGAGGAGGAGGAGAGGAAGAGAGGAGAGGATAGGAGGAGGGGAAAAGAGAGAAGAGGTGCTGAAAGGAGGAGGGGAGAGGAGAGGAGAGGAGAGGAGAGGAGAGGAGAGGAGAGGAGAGGAGAGGAGAGGAGAGGAGAGGAGAGGAGAGGAGAGGAGAGGAGAGGAGAGGAGAGGAGAGGGGGAGAGGAGGAGAGGAGAATGGTGTGTGAATCCCTCAAAACAATGTACACTGCAGATGGAGAATGGACACGCATCACAGACGCCTTAAATTACATTAAACACAGTGTGTGTGTTGATGTGTGTGTGTGTTGATGTGTGTGCATTGATGTGTGCGTGTGTTTGTTTGTTTGCATGTTGTATTGCGTCTGCAGGATCATTGCGTGCAGTAGATTGTGTGTGTGTGTGTGTGTGTGTGTGTGTGTGTGTAAGGCACTCCGTATCCATTGAGCTCAGTAGAGTCAAATCATAAATCATTCATTCAATGACAAGACCTCTCCTCTCTCTCCTTTATGCTTTCTCTCCTCCTCCTCCTCCTCTCTTCCTCTCTTCCCTCATGTCTCCCTTCTCTGTCACTGTCCTTTATGCTTTCTCTCCTCCTCCTCCTCCTCCTCTCTTCCTCTCTTCCCTCATGTCTCCCTTCTCTGTCACTGTCCTTTATGCTTTCTCTCCTCCTCCTCCTCCTCCTCTCTTCCTCTCTCCCTCGTGTATCCCTTCTCTGTCACTGTCTTTCCTCTGTCTGTTTCTATCCCTCACAATGTCCCATTATCTTGTCTTTCTCTCACTCTATTTACTCTCTCTCTCTCTCTCTCTCTCTCTCTCTCTCTCTCTCTCTCTCAGTGGTGATTTTAACATCAACATATTGGTGGGGCAAACTCAGTCAACACAGCTCATATGCATCGAAACCGCTACACTATAGTCATTACACTGGCTACACATTGAATGCACTAATAACCAATCCAAGAAATTAGTTTTGAGCCACACACACAACTGTTCTAACATTTGGGTTATGATCCGTTTATGGCTTCTTTCCATCTTTAACTCTTACTGCACAGAAGACCGCGGTAGTGGAGCATACTTTTATAGAGTAAACTAGCTAGTAATCGAGTCAACTAGCTAGTAATCGAGTCAACTAGATAGTAATAGAGTAAACTAGCTAGTAATAGAGTAAACTAGCTAGTCATAAAGTAAACTAGCTTGTCACGCCCGTTGAGTCCAGGATTGGACCAAGGTGCAGCGTGGTATGCGTACATGTTCGTTTATTGAATAAACACCGAACAAAACAACAAAAGCAACGTAACGTGAAGTTCTAAAGGCTAACATCAAACAAGCCAAACACTCAGAAACAAGATCCCACCAAACAGGTAGGCAACATGGCTGCCTAAGGATGATCCCCAATCAGAGACAACGATCGACAGCTGCCTCTGATTGGGAACCACACCCGGCCAACATAGATCTACAATATCTAGATCTTACACATAGAAATTCACACCCTGACCAAACCAACTAAAGAAAACTGGGCTCTCAAGGCCAGGGTGTGACATAGCTGGTAATAAAGTAAACTAGCTGGTAATAAAGTAAACTAGCTGGTAATAAAGTAAACTAGCTGGTAATAAAGTAAACTAGCTAGTAATAAAGTAAACTAGCTAGTAATAAAGTAAACTAGCTAGTAATAAAGTAAACTAGGTAGTAATAAAGTAAACTAGCTAGTAATAAAGTAAACTAGCTGGTAATAGCGTAAACTAGCTAGTAATAAAGTAAACTAGGTAGTAATAAAGTAAACTAGCTAGTAATAGAGTAAACTAGCTAGTAATAAAGTAAACTAGGTAGTAATAAAGTAAACTAGCTGGTAATAGAGTAAACTAGCTAGTAATAGAGTAAACTAGCTAGTAATAGAGTAAACTAGCTAGTAATAAAGTAAACTAGCTGGTAATAGAGTAAACTAGCTAGTAATAGAGTAAACTAGCTAGTAATAAAGTAAACTAGGTAGTAATAAAGTAAACTAGCTAGTAATAGAGTAAACTAGCTAGTAATAAAGTAAACTAGCTAGTAATAAAGTAAACTAGCTAGTAATAAAGTAAACTAGCTGGTAATAGAGTAAACTAGCTAGTAATAGTGTAAACTAGCTAGTAATAGAGTAAACTAGCTAGTAATAAAGTAAACTAGCTTGTAATAGAGTAAACTAGCTAGTAATAGAGTAAACTAGCTGTTAATAGAGTAAACTAGCTAGTAATAAAGTAAACTAGCTGGTAATAGAGTAAACTAGCTAGTAATAGAGTAAACTAGCTAGTAATAGAGTAAACTAGCTAGTAATAAAGTAAACTAGCTGGTAATAGAGTAAACTAGCTAGTAATCGGTCTGCAATGTTGTGACACAGCATGCAACTGCCTACCTGTTACAAAGGGTCAGGTTAACAATATGCAATATTTATAACGCTATTCCCCAGCTTCATCTATTGCATAGTTACATTTCCGTCAAAGAGATTTATAACTAACCGTTCTTCTATGTGTGGTTCCGTGGGTATTATAGTCTGCCATCAAACACCAGCAATAAGACATGTAGCATATATAAGGTATTATAGTCTGCCATCAAACACCAGCAATAAGACATGTAGCATATATAAGGTATTATAGCTAGCCTCCTGATGTTAGCCACTGCTCCACGATCCACCACCAACCACGATCCACCACCAACCACGATCCACCACCAACCACGATCCACCACCAACCACGATCCACCACCAACCACGATCCACCACCAACCACGATCCACCACCAACCACTCTTCTTTTCCAGCTTGCTTTATTTTAATGGCTGGCCGTTTGTTAAAGTTTAGGTGGCTAATGAGCTAAGAGATGTTTTGTCTCTACATTTCCTTCATAACGCTACGTTTGAAAATGATTTGCTAGGATATAGCTTAGCTTGAAGACGTGGTGACAGTGCGTGGTAAACCACTAGCTATCTATTAAGTTGGCACATCAGTCCAATCAAAGTTACCGGGCATAAGACATTGATTTATCTGTGGCCAATGACAATGAGCCTTCTTGGGCGGGCACTTCTACTGTAAATCAATGGAGCACCGAAGAAGGGGCTTTTGCTGACTAGCTCTCCCTGCAGGTGCTGCGGTGACGTAGTGTCCCCATGAGTGACAGACAGCACCCTGAGCCAATCACGTACAACCAGAGAAGATCAACGACGCCCACTCTCTGTACTTTCTCTGTCTGCCCCTCCTCAGGAAGAGAGAGGATGAAACAGCTGCATTTTGGAGCTGCTTTACTCAACGAAAACTGACCAAAACAACAATACAATGGGAAAGCGACCACATATGTTTTATTAGATCAATCATTTTTTAAAATAAAATTACATTGTTTACTAACTGATATGATATATTGTTGTGACATGAAATAACAGAATTGCATGCACATCTCCTGGATAGCCCCACCTGCCCCACGTTAAGGATCACCACTGCTCTCTCTCTCTCTCTCTCTCTCTCTCTCTCTCTCTCTCTCTCTCTCTCTCTCTCTCTCTCTCTCTCTCTCTCTCTCTCTCTCTCTCTCTCTCTCTCTCTCTCTCTCTCTCTCTCTCTCTCTCTCTCTCTCTCTCTCTCTCTCTCTCACTCTATAAATGTTTTACAGCCATCAACATGGCTGTGGCAGTGAGCAGGGAGAGGTTTGAACGTTTTACTGATCATCAACATGGCTGTGGCAGTGAGCAGGGAGAGGTGGGGACGTTCTATCGCCTTTTACATCAAAGAGAAAAGTAAAAAGAGAGAAATGAAAAGTAATGCATTCCTCTTTCTCTCCCTCTTTCCTTTTTATTTGTGACCTAGTTAGATCTATTCTACCCTCTTCCTCCCTCTTCCTCCCTCTTCCTGATTTGATCCATTGTTCTCTTCTGGTCATTTTCTCTGATTCCTGCCTCTATACTTCCTTTCCCTCCCTCCCTCCCCCTCTCTCTAGTGCCAATCACTTCACTCAGTCTTCTTTCAACTACACTCACTGCAGAGAAAGAATAGAGGAGAAGAACAATTTGCTAGAAGAGGGAGAGAGTTCTGACTGACAGTGTAATACGTCTGAAGGGCAGAGAGAGAGAGAAGGAGAGAGAAAGAGAGAAAGAGAGAGAAAGAGAGAGAAAGAGAGACAGAGTTAGATGTATATATATCAACGAATTGGCGAGGGCACTAGGAACAGTCTGCAGCACCCAACCTCACCCTACTAGAATCTGAACTCAAATGTCTACTGTTTGCTGATGATCTAGTGCTTCTGTCCCCAACCAAGGAGGGCCTACAGCAGCACCTAGATCTTCTGCACAGATTCTGTCAGACCTGGGCCCTGACAGTAAATCTCAGTAAGACAAAAAAGGTCCAGTTGCTAGGACCACAAATACAAATTCCATCTAGACACTGTTGCCTTAAAGCGCACATAAAACTATACCTATCTCGGCCTGAACATCAGCACCACAGGTAACGTCCACAAAGCTGTGAACGATCTGAGAGACAAGGCAAGAAGGGCCTTCTATGCCATCAAAAGGAACATAAAATTCGACATACCAATTAGGATCTGGCTAAAAATACTTGAATCAGTTATAAAACCCATTGCCCTTTATGGTTGTGAGGTCTGGGGTCCGCTCACCAACCAAGAATTCACAAAATGGAACAAACACCAAATTGAGACTCTGCATGCAGAATTTCTGCAAAAACATCCCCCGTGTAGAACGTAAAACACCAAATAATGCATGCAGAGCAGAATTAGGCCAATACCCGCTAATTATCAAAATCCAGAAAAGAGTCGTTAAATTCTATAACCACTTAAAAGGAAGCGATTCCCAAACCTTCCATAACAAAGCCATCACCTACAGAGAGATGAACTTGGAGAAGAGTCCCCTAAGTAAGCTGGTCCTGGGGCTCTGTTCACAAACACAAACAGACCCTGCAGAGCCCCAGGACAGCAACACAATTAGACTTAAGCAAATCATTAGAAAACTAAAATATATTTACCTGACACATTGGAAAGAATTAACAAAAAACTGAGCAAACTGGAATGCTATTTGTCCCTAAACAGAGAGTACACAGTGGCAGAATACCTGACCACTGTGACTGACCCAAAATTAAGGAAAGCTTTGACTATGTACAGACTCAGTGAGCATAGCCCTGCTATTGAGAAAGGCCGCCGTAGGCAGACCTCACAAAATGAGGTGGAAACTGAGCTGCACTTCCTAACCTCCTGCCAAATGTATGACCATATTAGAGACACATATTTCCCTCAGATTACACAGACCCACAAAGAATTCGAAAACAAACCCAATTTTGATAAACTCCCTTATCTACTGGGTGAAATACCACAGTGTACCATCACAGCAGCAAGATTTGTGACCTGTTGCCACAAGAAAAGGGCAACTAGTGAAGAACAAACACCATTGTAAATACAACCTATATTTATGTTTATTTATTTTCCTATTTGCACATTATTTCAACACTGTATATAGACATAATATGACATATTTTAAATGTCTTTATTCTTTTGGAACTTTTGTGAGTGTAATGTTTACTGTTCATTTTTTATTGTTTATTTTACTTTTGTTTATTATCTATTTGACTTGCTTTGGCAATGTAAACATATGTTTCCCATGTCAATAAAGCCCCTTACATTGAAATTGAATTGAGAGAGGGAGCGAGAGAGTGAGAGAGAGAGAGAGGGAGGGAGCGAGAGAGAGCAAGAGAGAGAGAGAGAGAGAGAGAGAGAGAGAGAGAGAGAGAGAGAGAGAGAGAGAGAGGAATGAGGAACTCAAACAAGACATTCAAATACCTCTACATTAAAGACCCAGAGAATAGACCCTCCCTCCCTCTCTGTAGTAACTCCCCTTTGTTTACCGGACAGGCAGCTCGTATATCACACCTCCGGGCTCTGCTGTTAGAGCAGGGACAGGCACCAGAGCCCTGCGGGAGAAGATGCACTCAGGCCAGGCAGACGGCCAACAGCAGCCAGCTGCTGGGGATGGATCTCAGCAGGATAGTCAGAAAAAATTGAATAAGAACAAATTATATTATATAGTATAATATATACAGTATATATTTAGTACAGTTCAGATGTCGGAAAAATAATTGTCAATTACCTTTACAATGGAGTGGCCCGTGATTCGGTTCTGGTGTAGGCAAGGAGACGGATATCCATAGAAAGACAGTATCTCTCTCTCTCTCGTATCCGCCGGGTATCAT